>NC_057809.1:596788223-596849441 GCF_018294505.1 Triticum aestivum
GAGAGAGAGAGAGAGAGAGAATAGAAGCCAGCACAACAACACTGTGAATAGAAGCAGAAGATCCATGCACACCAAGGTTGTTAGTAGCAATGTATAGTATGAATTCTAAAACCCCGAATCTGGAAATTTGAAAGAAGGGGCAGCACAGGACAAGAAATTTGAGAATGAGTAGCAGCAAAACAAGAGAGTTGAGCGTGTCCATCAAAACGAAAAACCTGTTGCGCAAGATTGTGAGCAATACCATTGATTTCTCTAGAAATATGAAACACGCGCGGTTGCAAATTAGATGTGCATTTGAAAAAGCTAGCCAAAGACTTTCTAATATTCCAAGGGGTGGCAGAATCACAAATATAACCTGAGGCAACAGCCAAAGCTAAAGCAAGACAATCCAAAAGAAAAGTGGGCTGCGCAATATTGAGTTGAGAAGCAAGGTGAGCAGCAAAAGAAAGAGCCAATGCTTCAGCTTGCAGAGGAGTAGAAGTAGGAGGAGCCCAAGCTTGAACTTGCACATTTTGTAAAGAGGCTGGCAATCGATTGACAGGGGACAGCCGATGCTGCCGCAAAAACAGACCTCATAATTCACCCTTTCAGTTCCGTTATGTTTTTTTTACAGTTATGTATATGTATCTTCCAGCATCTACAGACGGATATATCAAATATGGCCCTTCAAACGCTCGTGAACGCGTCTGACGCGTTCACGGGAAGTGACCGGGCACACCTCAAATTTCACGAGTTACATCCGAACATTTCATACTAGATTTTTAAATCCATATAAGGACATGCAAACGAAATAAACCTACGTACTACGTCGATCACCTAGCTACTCATCATCGGAGATGTCGATGATCTTCGTGTCCGGCTCTCGGCTGTAGATGCTCTTATACAGTCTCTTTGGTAGTATACTAACTTTAGAGCATCTCTAACGCTGGCAACTGTTCGGACCGCGCGTTTCAGATATGGTTGTCATCCAACACGGACATGTATCGATCCGTCGAGCGGTCCGTATTTTTCTCGGCAAATCTGAGACAAACGTCGGGAGCTTTACGGGAGTTTGGATATCCACTCGACTACCGAAAAATCACCATGTACCCCTCTTTCCTCTCGGTCCAATGACGGTAATGGCAGATAAAATGTTTAAATTTTAATTGAAGCCACTAATTACTTTGTTTCTATTGCTGCGTTTGATGCCCGGCTCTCGCATCAAAGCCCATAGATTGGTTCCCTGTGGGTCGGCGTTGGAGGTGCCCTTAAAAGACGGTCGGGCTGTCAAAGCTGGCCGAGGCCTAGCGTCACGTACTCCCTCCGTCTAGGTGTGTAAGTCATCTTACGAAAACCAAATAATCCCAAAACACTTAGGCGCGGTACATTAACTCTCATCTCGTTTCTTGTTTCGTGACATATCAACCAATAAGAGATGTGGGTCATGCATACTTTAAATGATTTGAGACTACCAAACACAACATGCATTGGTTAGTTTGTTGCATGCATTGTTATTAATTAGCAAAAACACATTAAGTTCTCTCGTTTTCCCCTTCACCTTGGTCACGGTGCGCAACGTAAGATGACTTATGGCCTGTTTGGTTCCAATAAGTCACCTGACTTATAAGTCAGGTGACTTAGAATCAATGACTTATAAGTCACGCATGTTCGGTTGTCATCTGACTTATAAGTCACCTGACCACACCTTCCCACCTTGTTTTTCAATGTAAAGGTGATGTGACCCACGTAAAAGGGGGTGACTTATAAGTTTTAAGTTGGGGTGAAGCAACTTATGACTTATAAGTTGGGATGAGTTATAAGTTGGGTCCGTTTGGCAAAATAAGTCACTTTTTGCACTTTTCGATTTATAAGTTGGTGACTTATTTAGAACCAAACAGGGCCTTACACACCTAAACGGAGGAAGTACTTTATTTACTGTTGTTCGTGCCGGCCATGGTTATTGAAAGAAATCTACATTCAATTATTTTGCGGGAAAAATGGAAATCTACATTCTGTGGGTGTGCAAACGAACGACGCGACAGCGGTATAGACCACGGATGGATATTACCGAGCCTAATCCCAGCCACGTACACCCACATGCATGCATTAATAGTTTTTTGGATGTTGTCATGTACTACGAGGATGACCTAGCAAACAAATTACGAGTAGTTTTATCGCCACCTAGCCCTCTCTTTCGCGTCGACGTAGTCAGGGACAGCTACTAGTTTACTTGGCACAATATTTATCTGTATAGATTTTTAATCACGGCCGATGACACGGATCTACAGCGTAACAGCGACACAGTGAGGCACCTGCAAATTAAGCATCCACCAGGTGCGGTTCCTGTCGCCAGAATTGCGGCCGAGCGTGTCTAGATTAACAGAATTGCGCGAGCTAGCGACAGGTCGACAGGTAAATTAGGATCAAATTTTCCATGCATCCGTCCGGTAGCTAGGATCGTCCGCCCCTGCGGGTATCCAGTTTTACATTTTGTTTCTGTAAATTCTTCTAGAAAGTTCTAGTACATATCCTTGTACGCATCAAAACAATTGTATACTCGCATTGCCAACTAATTTGCTAGGTCATGTCCCCCGACTGAAGTGTACACAAAACTGCTTCACGCTGTCGACGGGTGGTTATGTGTTGTGAAGAATTTCTCACTGAGAAAAAACTCACAGTCGAGCAGCAAGCTTCAGCACAGGGGTGCATCATGCTCTATGGTATATAATTTTCATCGAGCAGTGTGCGTTCGATCTGACATGGGATCCTGTATTTTTGCCCGGTTCCGTTTCTGCAGTGAGGAGCGCACGCAAGAGCTGAGCTTATTAAAGCATCTTCAATAGCCGCGCAACGCACGGCGCGTTAAAAGTCGCGATACAGCGCCGGGTTAGTCAGCTTTTGCGCGCAGCGGTGCGCTGGCTCCAGCGGCCGTCGCAAATTAAAGCGCGCCCACGCCGCTCCAGCAGTCGCGCTATATTTCAGTTTTTTCAACTACATATTTGGTTTCGTAGATAGTTCTCCTACTACATATTTGGTTTTGTAGATAGTTCTCCTACTACTACTCGTCTGACTCGGACTCTGTCTCAGTGATGTCCTCCTCCGACGTCGGAGCGTAGGCGTCAAGGAACCGCTCATCGCCGGAGTTCCAGGAGGACGCATCTCCTAGCGATTGGTTGTATTTAGCGACCGCCTTCCGCGTTCGCTTGTCCTCGCAATAGTCGACTCGCTCCTCTCTCCTCTTCGCCCTCCTCGCCCTCCTCTGGGCGAAAAACTATTCCTCGTTGGTGTCTTTCGGGAAGCGATGACTCCACAGCGCCATGGCTTGCTCGTCCATCTCGGCCAGCCTGAGACGATGCTCCCGCTTCCGGTGCTTGCGATGATCCTCGTCAGTGAGAAGCCGCGGGAAAGGCACCAACTCCTGTGCGCGCTCCCGCGTCGCCACGTCGGCGAAGTTCATGTCCTGACGGGACCGCAGGAGGCGCCACGCCGCAGCGTCGTACGTGCGGGCGCCCTCCTGGGCGGTGTCGAAAATTCCGAGACGGAGCCGCATGCTGCCGCCCGACCGAATCTCGGCGGGGTAGGTGCCGGACGGACGCACGCGAACGCCGCGGTAGCCCGTACCTCCCCGGCGCGGAGGCGGTATCGTGGCGCGGTGGTGGCGTGTCGGCGGTAGAGCGCGGCAGGGGGCGATGGAGAGACGGAAAGAGCGGCAAAGGGCGATGAAGAGAGCGGCGGAGGCGCTGCAATTTATAGGCGCGCCGAACGCGGCGCGTCAAATGTAGCGCGCGAGCGGCCGCCTTTTCCTGCGCGCGCAATCATTTTCCGCGCGCTAGTTTTACGCCACTGCTGAAGCGCGCGTAAACGTCCCGCGCGCGCTATAAAGCCAATTTACCGCGTGCACGCGTCTTTTGGCGCGGCTGTTGGAGATGCTCTTATGCATCTCTGTCGACGAGCAGCCACTGCTTTTGCCCTTCACCATCGGTGGAAGGAGCTCACTCACCCACTCACCTCATGGCTCAGGCCCAGCATGTTGTTTTCTAGCCAAAATATCGTACGGTTGCCGGGGAAACCTTTGTTTTATCCGGGACGCCGACATGCCTAATTCCGGCAGCGTGATTGCGTTGCATGGTCGAGCACCTGCACGCGTGAATCGGCCATGACTCAGCCAGCAGAATGGCCGCTTTATGCGTCGTACTCCATCGGTGAGCCTCTCGTGCGTGCCTAACCATTTTGCGCAGTACTGTACGCACTATATTATTGGCTTATTGCTTGCGTGAAATCTCATTAGGAAAATCACGTACGTATATGACAGTTAGATCCTGCATGTCGTCCTTGGCATCGTGTGTGTTGTGTACAGTCAGATCATCGAAGTCCAGTCTCATGTGGGCGACAGTGTCACTGATCTGTTCTACTGAAGAATCAACCATGAACTAGCACAAAAAAAGTCTGGAAGGAAAGAGCCGGTCAATTTTCTCAGGCGCCTATGTAATTGGCTAACAGTTGGACGGTACAGTTGATCTCTGTTGAGTAGGTCGTGCTGCCGAAATGTCCTGGTACTGTGGTACATGCTGCTGGGACATGCTTCAATCTGACTCAAGTGAGGCGTTGTTATGTCTATTAAGAACAGACTTCTCAGTTCTGCCTATGGTCATCTCGTGGCTGAAATAAAGGAGTTGATGAGACATAGGGAATTTTTTCCTTAGAAGTTGAATAGGGATTAAAACAGAATTGCTGATCGTTTAACAAATTAGTATAGAGTGTATCACGACTCTGTGGATGCATGTAGGACCACCATGTATTGAGAATCTTTTACCTCTCAACTGTAACTCTTTTAATATGGAATAAAACTTATTTTCCCTCGCAAAAAAAGGAACCTTAATAAGCCTAGGCTAGTGCTAAGTCTTTGTCGATCAGTGACTTGATTAGTTTGAACGCTTGATGCACCGTTAGCCAAAAACCTAGGACTCCTAACGTCAGAGGACACTTTACACGACTTGGACATGTGGTTTACTTAGCTGAGTGCTGCATGCATCATTATCTCTTGGCTGTTTAATAAGGTAGAAGTCTAAGAAGCTTATTTCAACAGCACATGCAGAAATATCTCTGGAGATAAGCTTAGGGAATCAATCACTAACCTATTTGCTTTGTTTTTTTAAACCCCTCCCATATATTAATTAATTAAAAATGTTCATACAATCGTCTATTACAACTTCAGCCATGTAGGGCGGAACACTATCACTAGTAGAAAAATGGTCAAACGTGAAGCACATTAGTGCCGGTTTGTATTTGAGCCGGCACTAATGTACACATTAGTGCCGGTTCCAACGGATAGCCGGGCCGCTTTCATTAGTACCGGTTCGTGGCGAACCTTTAGCACCGGTTCGTGCCACGAACCGGTACTAATGAGAGTGGTGGCAGGATGTTGCCAGAGTGGGGCCCCTCCAGCACCTTTAGTACCGGTTCGTGTCACGAACCGGTACTAAAGGTCGTCCTATATAAATCCTTCGTCCACCAGCACTCTGTTCTTCCCCCTTTCCCCTCTCCGGCCCTCTCCTCTGTTCTTCCCTTCTTCCTCTCGAGTTCATCACAAAATTTGCCGAAAATTTGTCAAGATTTGAAGGCCCTCATCCATTCAAATGATCACAAAGGTTAGCAACTTTGTCCTTTCATCTCTCATTGGTAGATTAGCTCTTGCATTGGTTTATATAGTGATTAATTTGTGAGTTTAGTAATTTGGGAGGATATATATATATATATATATATATATATATATATATATATATATATGTGCTAGTATTTGATTTATATGCAATTTGAGGTCAAAAATAACACTTAGTTTGCATATGTAGGTGTGGTTTACTTAGTGCCTTCTAAATCTCCATCGTAGCCACCGTCGATCGCCCGCACCGTCCCGTCGCCGGCACCACCTTGTGGTGAGCTTCTTGTTCATGAAATTTTATATAAAAATTGATGTTTGTGTGATTTGGATATATAGTTACTCGTATAATTATCTTACCCGTACGTTGTTTGTTATACATATAGTGCCATGGTTTTGATATCCGTCCCCGTCGGCCCTAGTCCTTGTTATGATTCGGATGTGGTATGTATATTCTCTTTTAAAACTAGTTGCATTTCGTGTTTATGATAAATTATGCCCATCAAGTTGACATAGAAATTTTTTCTAGGAGGTATCTGAACCGGAAATTCCAACCGACCCTATTGCCGAGAGGTTAAATTTAGTTGAAAGAGAAAACGAGTACTTGAAAGAAAAATTGAAAAGAATTGAGGGGGAGAAGATGGAATTGGAGTTGCATGTTGCCGATGTCGTCGATGATCACAAGATCAAGATGGAGAAAATGCGCTTGAAGATTAGAAAGATTAGAAAATATGCCATCGCTAGTGAGGCTTGGTATCATTATGCTGTTGGATCCATTGTTACCTTAGTTGCGATCTTGATCGTATTTGTTGTTGCATTTAAATGCTTTAGCTAGAGAGTTATTTGTTTGTTGCATTTAAGTGTTGTATGAACTTTATGTATGAACTTGTATTAATTTGGTCTATTCGGTGTTGTGTAATGAAGATGAGCCGGCAATGGATGTACGATGACCGATGCTCTCCCCAGTTCGTTGAGGGCGTGCGTACTTTTCTGCTTGCGGCTGAGGCAAACAAGCGGGCGGATGGTTTTATGCCTTGTCCATGTGCTTGCTGTAAGAATGGTCACAATTACTCTACGTCAAGAACCATTCACGTCCACCTGTTTAAGACCGGTTTCATGCCCCATTATAATGTTTGGACCAAGAACGGAGAAAGAAGGGTTATGATGGAAGACAATGAAGAAGAAGAGGACGACGACAGCTATCCTGGCCATGGGTTCCCTGAATACGATGATACAACAATGGGGGAAGAAGCTGAGCCGGTAATGCGGGAAGAAGCTGAGCCGGCAATGCGGGAAGAAGCTGAAGAAGAGGCATCAGATGAGCCCGTTGATGATCTAGGTCGGGCCATTGCCGATGCAAAGAGAAACTGCGCAAGTGATTTGGAGAAGAAGAAGTTGCAGCGCATGTTAGAGGATCACAAAAAATTGTTGTACCCGAATTGCGTAGGTGACAAGAAAAAGCTGGGCACCACACTGGAATTGCTGCAATGGAAGGCAGAGAATGGTGTATCTGACAAGGGATTTGGAAAGTTGCTGGTAATGATAAAGGATATGCTTCCAAAGGACAACGAATTGCCCGAGAGTACGTACGAAGAAAAGAAGGTTGTCTTCCCTCTAGGGTTAGAGGTGCAGAAGATACATGCATGCCCTAATGATTGCATCCTCTACCGCGGTGAGTACGAGGATTTGAACGCTTGCCCGGTATGTGGTACATTGCGCTATAAGATCTGCCGCGATGACCCTAGTGATGTCGAGGGCCGGCGCCCCAGGAAGAAGATTCCTGCCAAGGTGATGTGGTATGCTCCTATAATACCACGGTTGAAACGTTTGTTCCAAAACAAAGAGCATGCCAAGGCGATGCGATGGCACAGAGAAGACCGTAAGAAAGACGGAAAGTTGAGAGTACCCGCTGACGGGTCGCAGTGGAGAAAAATCGAAAGAAAGTACGGGAAGGAGTTTGCAGATGACGCAAGGAGCGTATGGTTTGGTCTAAGCGCAGATGGCATTAATCCTTTTGGGGAGCAGAGCAGCAACCATAGCACCTGGCCTGTGACTCTATGTTTGTATAACCTTCCTCCTTGGTTGTGCATGAAGTGGAAGTTCATTATGATGCCAGTGCTCATCCAAGGCCCTAAGCAACCCGGCAACGACATTGATGTGTACCTAAGGCCATTAGTTGAAGAACTCTTACAACTGTGGAATGGAACAGGTGTACGTGCGTGGGATGAGCACATGGGGGAAGAATTTGACCTAAAGGCGTTGCTGTTCGTGACCATCAATGATTGGCCTGCTCTCAGTAACCTTTCAGGACAAACAAACAAGGGATACCGCGCATGCACACACTGTTTGGACGGTACTGACAATATATATTTGGCTAATAAGAATGTGTACCTGGGACATCGTCGATTTCTTCCGAGCAGGCATCCCGTAAGAAAGAAAGGCAAGCATTTCAAAGGTGAGGCGGATCACCGGACGAAGCCTCGCCACTGTACTGGTGCTGATGTACATGATATGGTCAAGGATTTGAAGGTGGTCTTTGGAAAGGGTCCTGGTGGACAACCTGTTCTGAATGACGCTGACGGACGCGCACCCATGTGGAAGAAGAAATCTATATTTTGGGACCTGCCCTATTGGAAAGACCTCGAGGTCCGCTCCGCAATCGACGTGATGCACGTGACGAAGAATCTTTGTGTGACCCTTCTTGACTTCTTGGGCGTGTATGGGAAGACAAAAGATACACCTGAGGCACGGGAGGACCAGCAACGTATGCACGGAAAAGACGGCATACATCAGTGTCATGCAAGCTACGCTCTTACCAAAGAAGAGAAGGAAATCTTCTTTGAATGCCTGCTCAGTATTAAGGTACCGTCTGGCTTCTCGTCGAATATAAAGGGAATAATAAACATGGCAGAGAAAAAGTTTCAGAACCTAAAGTCTCATGACTGCCATGTGATTATGACGCAACTGCTTCCGGTTGCATTGAGGTGGCTTCTACCGAAAAACGTTCGATTAGCCATTGTGAAGCTATGTGCATTTCTCAATGCAATCTCTCAGAAGGTAATCGATCCAGAAATCATACCAAGGTTACAGAATGATTTGGTGCAATGTCTTGTCAGTTTCGAGTTGGTGTTCCCACCATCCTTCTTCAACATCATGACGCACGTCCTAGTTCACCTATGCGAAGAGATTAACGTTTTGGGTCCTGTATTTCTACACAATATGTTCCCCTTTGAGAGGTTCATGGGAGTCTTAAAGAAATATGTTCATAACCGTGCTAGGCCAGAAGGAAGCATCTCCAAGGGCCGTCAAAATGAGGAGGTCATTGAGTTTTGTATTGACTTTATTCCTGACCTTAAGCCGATTGGTGTTCCTGAATCGCGGCATAAGGGCAGACTGGATGGAAAAGGCACGCTAGGAGGGGAACAAATAATATGTATGGACGGACATTCTCTCACTGAAGCACACTACACAGTTCTACAGAATTCCGCCTTGGTGGCTCCGTATATGGATGAACACAAGAATTTGCTACGCTCCAAACACCCGGAGCGGTCTGATGACTGGATTACACGTGAACAAACCAGGAGTTTCACCAGCTGGTTGCAAGCACATACCATGCATGACACCTCTATTGAAGATGACATGTACTTGCTGTCCCAGTTACCATCTTCGAATATAATGACTTTCAAAGGGTACGAGATAAATGGTAATACATTTTACACGATCGCCCAAGATAAGAAGAGCACCAACCAAAACAGTGGTGTCCGCTTTGATGCAGAAACCAAGACGGGAAAGGAAACATATTATGGTTATATACAAGACATATGGGAACTTGACTATCGACGTGGTTTGAAGGTCCCTTTGTTTCGGTGCAAATGGGTCAATATGACACGAGGCGGGGTAACGGAAGACCTGCAGTACGGAATGACAACAGTGGATCTCAACAATCTTGCGTATGCAGACGAACCATTCGTCCTAGCCAATGATGTGGCACAGGTTTTCTATGTGAAGGACATGTCTACCAAGCCAAGAAAAAGAAAAGATAAGGAAGCGAATGCATCGTACGATGAGTCAAAGCGGCACATAGTTCTTTCTGGGAAGAGAAACATCGTGGGAGTGGATGATAAGACAGACAAGTCAGAAGATTATGAAAAGTTTGATGAAATTGCTCCATTCACAGTGAATATTGACCCGAGCATCCCGTTAAATGATGAAGATTTTCCATGGCTACGACGCAAAGGGACACACGCGAAGAAAAAGTTTCACACCCAAAGATCTGGGATGTGATCGGCTTAACTATCATCACTTTCTTCCGTGTTTCACACCCAGGAGGGAATCTCTGTAATAGTTAGGGTAGCTAGTTATGTGTTTTGGCATTTGAAACGCGAAGAAATTTTATGTGCAAGCAAATTCTTTCATGCATTTATTGATTTTTTCAGCTAAATGACCCTGAAATTGAAAAGCATTTCAAATGAACTCAGAAAAGGATGAAAGTTGGCATGGTATCATAATTTCACCCACATAGCATGTGCAAAAAAGTAGAGAGGGTTACCGCAAAAACTGGATGCACTTCGTGTACAAAATGGACAATCTGTTTCGAAGTATCAGGGTTTCAGACGAAAACTCATCCGTTACAAAGGCATTTCATTTTTAAATAACTTAAGCATTACCAAATTGAATATAATGATAAAACACACTAATATTAAACATAAGAAAAAAGAATCACTGGAAAATGTATTTTTAAAGTTAAGTTATTCACAAACTAGTGATTCACACAAATTTCAAATAATTCAAAATTTAAACTATTCAAATTTAAAAACTACCGGCACTAACTGAAAGTTTCTAAAAACTATCAAAAATATTCACAAAGAAACTCTAAATACAGCAAAAAATAACTAAAAATAAATAAAACAAAATAAATAAAGCAGAAAAAAAACTAAATGAAAAAAGCCCACCTACCGGGCAACAGCGGCCTGCATACGACTAGAAACCCAACCTGTTGTTGGGCCAGGATGTAGGCCCGCAAGCCCAATAGGCCCCACGGGGCAGAGTAGCAGAGGTAGGCCCAGAAGGCCTGCTTTAGAGAGGAGCTCAAGACAGCAGCGGCGGCGGGGCTTATAAGCAGGTGTGAGCGCCCTTCGGCTAGCGAGGTGGGACTAAATTGTTTTATATTTCTTTTGGCATAGTTAAATAAAAGCTATGGCGGACAATACCGACAGAGAGAGAGAACATACCATGTTCAATATCATACGCGGGCCAGATGATGATCAGAATGAAGAAGATTTTGACGGCTCCGAATTTCTAAACAACACCGGAGAGGGTGATATGATATTCGATCGCGACGACCGAGAAGATGAAGTCATGAACTACGACGAAGAACATGTTGATCCTGAAACAACAAACACCGGCGAGGTATATATATTTATATAAGCAAGAATCTGGTGATCATCGCATGTTTTAAATGAGTTGAAGATATATTAACGAATCGATCTTTCTTCTTTCAGCCATCCGGATCGAGCAAATCTTCAGGCAAAAGGACGAAACGAGGCCCGAACAAAAAGTTGAAGGAGGGCGTAAAGTACAATATCGAGGCATTCAAACCTAATGGCGAACCATTAGCGCCTAAGAAGATTGCGGACAAGTTCGTTCGTCAGTGCGGAGTTCTTGTGAAGGACCAACTCCCGATCTCCCTTCAAGAATGGAGAAAGCCAGCAAATCCACGTCCAGATGTTACTTTTGTCGACGAGAATCAAAAAAATCTGCTTTGAGATACTCTCATGGAACATTTCACCCTACCAGATAATTTCACACAAGCAGATGTGCGGAAAGGCAAGGACGCTGCTTTTAGGAAGATGGCGGTTGCATTCAAGAACCACAAGAGAATGACGTGGGAGAAGTACGTCAAGGGAGGAAGGAAGACTCCAGTATTCGAGGGGATACTAGAGAATCAAAGTGCTCATTGGGACGATTTCGTGAAATTCAAGGATTCAGAATTAGCTAAGGAACGGTCGAGAATAAACAAGAAGAATGCCGAAAAAAGGATAAGTTCCATAAGCTAGGGCCAGGTGGCTACACGGTGGCAATGCCTAAGTGGGATAAGTCTGAGAAAGAGATGGAGGATGCAGGTGTCACTCTGGTTACTAAGAGCTGGCCCCCTAGGTGCAGGACTTGGTTCTATGCGCATGGGGGGGAGTTGGACCCGAAGACAGGCAATGTTTCGACGAAGGCATGTCTGAACGGAGCCGGCGATGCGCTACTTGTTGCAATAGAAGAGGCTCGATCGGGGGTGTTCCAGCCCAACAGAGAGAACGACGAGCTTACGCGTGCCTTGGGAAATCCTGAACACCCGGGAAGAACACGAGGCAAGGGCGCTCTTCCGTGGTATGAGGGGTTTCGGACTGGAACGCCGACTACAGAACCCGTGCGAGAAAGAAGATTGCGGAGGAGAAGAAGAGGAAGATGGAGGAGGAGCAGAGGAAGCCGGACTATGAACGCCTTCAAGGCCTAGAAGCAAGTCAAGTGGAATTGGCAGCTAAATTCCAGCGGCAGCAGGAGCAGATCGACTCACTTAGCCAGCAAAGGGGGTCTCAGCATCTGCAGCAGCTAGCGGATGATCCAGCATTGGATACCACTGCCCCATCCATGCCGAGAAGCAGCGTGGGTTCCACCCCGAGCGACGCAGTAGTGCTGGATAGATACCCCGTGGATGACATCACGGAGAACACTAACTGCGAGCTACACTTCAAAATGAAGAACATATCCATGAAGGTGGCGGACGCCGTTGCTTTTTCAAATTCCCCCGAGGCAACCTTCCATTGCAACCCGATTCCAGCGGGCTATGCTCGTGTCTTGGTTGATGAGGTGGTGGACCCATATTCGGAGCTACAGCTTGACATTCCTAGAGGTGACGACGAGCACACATTGGGAGAGGTCATACATCGTGTCATCCTATGGAGAAAGGATTGCATCATCTTTCGAAGGCCACCGACACCGCGTCACCCGACTCCTCGTCGAAGTCCGCCACCGAGTCAGCAGACTCCCGCTCCTCCAAGTCCACCAACGTGTGAGGCCACTCCTCCTCCTCCAAGTCCGGCAAAGTGTCAGGCCACTCCTCCTCCAAGTCCGACACAGCGTCAGACGTCCACTCCTCCTCCAAGTCCGGCACAACCTCAGGCCACTGCAAGTCCGGCACAGCTTCAGGCCACTCCTCCTCGTCCAACTCAGCCCCGTCAGCCGTCTCCGCCGCCTCAGCAGTCGCAGAAGAGACACCCCGCAGCTATGGTGCGTAGCGGTACGAGTCGAGGTCATAGTACAGGAAGTACAGGCGGAGGCAAGCGATATAAATATGGTCCAAACCTCACTACTCCTCTTCCTGTGAGGGCTTACGACAGGACCGAGGAGCAAACCAATGCCATAGTGCAGGCAAAAGTTGACGCCCATTTTGGACCGAAACCGCCACCGCTGCCAAGGGAGAAAGTGCCTGTGGAAGTAGTTGACCACTTCATTCGTATGGCTCAACCACCAGCTCCTAAGCCTGTTGACTCAGACTATGAGCGCCACATCAGAAAGTTACATCGACGATGTCTACAGAAGGAGGCGAGCTCGAGCTCGAGCAAACAACAAGCAGCTGGCAAAAATGCGGGAAAACCGTTGCCTAGCTGGGAAAACAGGCGGCACAATCGATCCCCCCGCTTGTTGTGCCACCAACAACACGTGACAGTACGCGCGCCCAATATTATTGTGGCCAAACAGTTTACGTTCCCGAGGTGGGCGATGTGGTAATAATCCAGGAGCATATAATGCAGGCTGAAGAACTCAAGATCACTATTGGACAACTCCTCGAGATCGAGGACATGCCTGGGATTACAGAGGAGGAAATAAAACGGAAATATGTCCGGGGCCAACCTTTGGTCGAGCCAGAAGATGTCAACAAGCTCCCAACGAGAATGTATGAATTGCATCAATGGTACATGGACATTACCAAGAGATCCAATCGAGAGTCCCTCATGGTGAATGTCAAGAAGGATGATTACTACCATGAGAAAGCTGTGGCCGTTGAGTATCCTGAACTGTTTCATTTATACAATCAAGACGCACTCGACAAATCTATCGTCAGTTGCTATTGTCTGTAAGTGATTTCTTTCTGTAATTTAAGTCTCAAGCTAGCTGTAGTGATCCTTTTGATCAATCATTACCTGTAATTATCCTCACTATATTCTTTTCTGTGGTATTATGCAGGATGAAGATGTATGAAATGAGAAAAGATGGACGCTATGGCATTGGGTTCATTGACCCAAACACCGTTAATGAATACACATGGAAAATGAACAAGCATCAAGAAAAAGAGGTAGATGACAACATGCTAGAGTTCTTGAAGCGCCTCAAATACAATGAAGATATACTACTTCCTTACAACTTCCAGTGAGTCACACTTTCTTGTACTACAAATTCTCTGTTTTTGCCTACTAGCTAGCTGCATGTTTTTGCTTACATATGCCCGCTTAATTAAGACATGCAAACGTGTGTGCATGCAGATTTCACTGGATCTTGTGTATCATTAAAGTTGACGCCGGAACAGTTGAAATACTGGACTCGCTACTCAAAGCAAATAGTGACTATAACATCTTGTTTGAGATAGTCAACAGGTAATTTCAATCATTATTAACTATATATCTCGGCCTATTTAGTTCGTCATTAATTTCATGATATGAACTATTTAATAACCCCTTTATTCATTTTCTTTGTCGGCGGGCAGGGCTTGGGCAAGGTTCATCAGCGTCACGGAAGGCGAATGGAAACCAAAGCTGAAATGGTTTCGATCCAAGGTAAGTAATTAAGTAGTACTAGCTAGCTAGCTAGCTGCCATCTCTTTAATTATCATGCTTGATTAATTATTATCTGATCAAATTAAATTCCATTCTCGTAATAAAGGCCCTGAAGCAGGCGCAGGGGACTGATATGTGTGCATTCTGCGTTTGCGAGAACATTCGCATGAGGGCGTCCGAAAGGAGCAGATCTCAAACACAGGAATGGGTATGCTTGTCAGAACACTATTCACAATTTTTACACCATTATCGATATCTAGTCACACAACTAATACACATGCATATTGATCTCCTTCTTAACAGTTCAAAGAGGTGCGGGACAAGCTCCTACCAACGGAGCGCGTAGAAGCACTTCAAGAGGAAATATCGGGATTTTTGCTCGACCAGGTCATAAATCCGAAGGGAGAATACTATTACCCGCTACCGCCCCCATGAACCACTTCCAATTGTCATCGTGCTCCGAAGGCACCAATTAGGCTAATGCCACTGGCTCCAAAGGCAACATGCATATGTAGGAGAAATTGTATATAGCTATACATGTGTGTATGTGTAAATTAATATGGTGGTTTGTGAGACATTGATGATATATATATATGATTGGTTCTACTAGAAATTCTATATATATATATATATATATATATATACATATGCATAACGTGTACAATGTGTAGTACCGTAAAATACCAGCAAACGAAAAAGAATTAAAATGGAAAACACAAAATTAAATGAAAAAGAAATCATAAAACCAAAAACCCCACAACCATTTAGTACCGGTTGATGTTACCAACCGGTACTAAAGGGCTCCCGGCCCCCGGAGCTGGCTCGTGCCACGTGGATCCCCTTTAGCACCGGTTCGTGCTGAACCGGTACTAAAGGGGGGGCCTTTAGTGCCGAAACTTTAGTGCCGGTTCCATAACCGACACTAAAGGCCCTTACGAACCGGTGCTAATGGTCCGTTTTCTACTAGTGTATTAAGACTCACACCATCAGACATATTAATAAAACTAAATTTAGCAATTTCATGCGCCACTCTATTGGCCCTTCTGTTAATCTTGGAAATCATGAAACTTGTCATCAACCTGGAAATGCTCAATGCTTCCATCTTCAGATCAACTAGGGAAGACCTGTCCAAATAATCCTTTCCTAGAAAGAAAGCCACAAAAGAACAATCAGTTTCTAAGATGATGGGCTTGTGTAGAGTAATACCGATGTAAAGCCCTGCGAGGGTAGATCTAAGTTCCGCTTCATCCACGCTATTGCAACCCCCAATATAATCCCATGCAGAAATGATCACTTCTCCCAAATGATTCCTAGCAACCACACCCACACTCGCAGAGCTAATGGCCTCCACAAAACTTGCATCAACATTAATCTTAATGGACTCCGGGTCGGGCGGCTGCCAATTCACAACTTTTTCTTTCACTTCAATGGTATCATAAAACCCATCGACCCTTTCCTTACCTTTGTTGGTAACCTCCATCTTCGTATTGGTATGACAGGACGAGAAGGATCCCCAGTTTCGCTAAGGGGTGCTCTGGCGACTGCCTAGGCGACCCGCGGGTGTTGCCCATGGCGGCGGCGACGCCGGACCTGGCGCTGGGTCTCCCCCGGCGGCAGGGTCGGTCGATGGTGGGTGGCTACTCCGGTGAGGAGTGGAGCACCTTAAGAAAGCGGGGGAGGGAGATCCTCCATCGAGCTTGAGATCCGGAGGTCTGTCTGCGACTTATGTGGGAAAAGGTTGGTGAGTTCTTCAATTCAGCAGCGAGAAGGGCGAATTTGGAGGGGGCATGGATGGGAAGGTCGCCGCGGTGACGGAGGCGGAGATCCCGGTGTCCGATTCCACCATGAAAGCTGTCGATCTGGTAAGTAAAGGTGGAGAAGAAACTGAAACTGTCCTCTGCTTTAACTCGAAATTGACCCCGGTTAAGGATGGGATCCAAAATTAGTTTCGTTTAGGGATTAATTTGGTTGATTCAAGGGCGAAATTTGGGGATGGGCAGTATTATTTGAGGGAGAGGATTCAAGAGACAGAGCACTTCACTCTTCAGTTTCAACAAGTGTGTGCGGCATCTACTCTCCGTTTCTTGTGTCTGTACCAGGGAAAAATGGCGTCCAACAAGGAATTGCTCGTCACCAACGAGGAAGCTAGTCGGGAGGAGGCTTCCCGGTCCATAGCTGATGAACTTGGCACTCCGGCGGCGACATTGGCTACCCCTCTGCCTCAGAGGGGGGGGGGGCGCTTCTGTTGGGGGTCCGTCTGGTCTGATGCTGGCCGTCACTCCCAGGCCCTCCATCGGCTTCTTGGCTGCCTCGTCGGCTCCTCCTGCTCCTCACCGACAAGGCAAGCATGTGTCCATGTTGGCTGACGAGGAGGATGCGCCGATTATCATCGACATGGAGGCGGCCCAGCAGGCGGTGAAGGGCAAGCTCATCATGGCACAGGTGCTTTCACCGTACCGGGTGGACCACAACGCCATCATCAACAGCCTGTGCGGGGCATGGAAGCCCCAAGGCAGTGCCGTTCCTCAGCAGGTCATGAGCACCGACGGCCGTTTCGTCATCAAGTTCTCCGAGGAGGGGGACCGGCAGCGCGTTCTTCATGCCGGGCCTTGGCATTATCAAAACGACGCGCTGCTCATCAAGGACTTCGACGGTGTGGGGGACCCTGTGGACGTGCGCCTAGATTCTTTCAATATCTGGGGGCAAATCCATGGGTGCCCTGTCATCCTCAAGACTGAAGACATGGGGTGGAAGCTTGGGAAAAAGCTTGGCACCGTCCTCGCCGTGTCGCACCGCAACAATCAGATCGTTGAAGAGCATCTCCGGGTTCGTGTTCAACATCTCGTGGAGAAGCTGTTGAGGAAGAACGTCGACATAACCCTAAAAGGTAGAAACAAACCGATTCTTTTTGAGGTCAAATATGAGAAGCTGCCAAACTTCTGTTTTTGTTGTGGTTTGGCGGGACACACAACGAAGAAGTTTTGTAGCATGCCAAAGGAGCTGCGGAAGGCAGCCTACTCCACCGACATAAGGGCGCCGCCGTACTGGGCCTCTCTCCGGAGACACATTGTTTTCGGAGAGATGCCTGTGCCGGATGGTGTGATCACGAAGGTGGCCTCGGCGGTCAAAAAGCTCTACGTGTCTACTGCTGCTACGGCTACGGCGTTGGCTTCGGCGGACGAGGTAGCGCCGTTTGCCTCCGACGCTACCAACGGACTGGAGCAACGTGTGATCACGGGCGGGGGCACCAACAACTCCAGCAATGGTGCTCCTGCTCGGTTAGCTACAGGAGGCCTGGAGGCGCACAAGGACAAGTCTGGAGCTCTCCTCATCACCAACCTAGGAGCTCCGGCTGGTCCAGCACAAGAGCTCCTGGAAAAGGGGCCCAGGAAGCACCTCCACACCGACTTCAGTGCTCCTGGGACGCCTGCTGGACACTTAGGGGCTCGGGATGCTGTTGTTGTGCATTCACAAAACCAGCCCCTGGTGCAGCTTGCTGTAGATGCCCATGTGCAGGAGCAAGACCAAGCTCCCCTGATGTGTGCTGCGTCGGGGAGTGGGCAGCAGTAGAAGCTGGATGGGAAGGGCATGGACCTGGTGACTGCTTCTGCACAGGATGGCTGCGAGGGTGCTGCTGATGCAGGCGTACATCGGCGTGCTCTGGCTGCTGCAGGAGTCCAGTGCTGGAAGAGGCTTCATCAGGAAGAACATGACGAGAAGGACATGGTGCAGGCTGCATGTGTTAAACATGCGGTCTTTGGTATTCCCACTCCGCCAAACAGCGGAAGCGAACTCTCCAATCACAAGATTGCTTTTGCTCCCATGCTAGAGAGCACCGCGGGAAGCAAGAAGCGCTCTCATGATGACCAAGATAATCTGGTGTTCAGTATGAATAGCACTAGTTCTGGAAGTTTAGAGTTTAGGGGTGCTATGGACGTGAGTGTGTCTTGTAAAAGAGTGTGTGGTGAGAGAGTTGGTACTATTGTAGGCATAGATGGGTCTACTATTCATGTAACTTAAGAAGTAGATGGGGGAGTGGAGGAGGTTCAGGACAAAAGGAGAGAGTCCGTAGGGGATGGAAAAGATGTAGGAGGTACTACCAAGGAAGCTACCGGCCCTAGGGCTGTCGGTCAACTGACCGGCACGCTTGATGACGCCCGTCAGGAGCCGTGAAAATAATTAGCTAGAACTGCCGAGGTTTGGGTCAACCTCGGACAGTCCAAGAACTTGTGTGCCTTTCGAGGACACACCGACCCAACATTATCTTCCTTTCTAATGACGTGGAAGAGATCGAAGGTATTACAAACTCCTTTTATAAGCATTTGTATTCTTGTGACAATATAGTGGACCCTTCTCATATTATACCCCTTGTGAAACCTCTGGTGAATGATGAGATGAACAAGGATCTTTGTAAATCTTTCTCTGAACAAGAGATCAGTGATGCTCTTTTTCAAATTGGTCCATTGAAGGCTCCGGGGCCAGATGGGTTCCCAGCGAGGTTTTTCCAGAGGAATTGGGGCTTTCTGAAGGAAGATATTGTACGTGCTGTTCAACAGTTCTTTATTTCTGGATGCATGCCGGAGGGGGTTAATAATACAACTATTGTGCTCATTCCCAAAGTGAAAAATCCTCACTCGATGAAAGATTTTCGGCCAATTAGTCTATGCAATGTCATATATAAAATTATATCCAAGTGTCTTGTTAACAGACTGAGGCCGTTGTTGGATGGTTTGATCTCTCCTACCCAAAGTGCCTTCATTCATGGAAGATTAATTTCTAATAATGCTCTTATAGCTTTTGAGTGTATGAATTCGCTGAATACGCAAAAAGATGGCAGGGGTGAATTTTGTGCATACAAGTTGGATTTAGCTAAGGCTTATGATCGTGTGGACTGGAAATTTTTGGAAAGTATGCTTCGTGCATATGGTTTTGCTCCAACTTGGGTTAAGTGGATTATGACCTGCGTTACGTCAGTGAATTACTCAGTGCGTTTTAATGGCCAACTGCTGGACTCTTTTCAACCTTCGCGAGGTCTCAGGCAGGAGGATCCTTTATATCCGGACCTGTTTCTGTTTGTGGCCGAGGCTCTTTTGTTGTTACTCAATGATGCTTCCGCGAGTGGGGCAATCCAGCATTTTCAGTTGAATAGACATGCTCCAGGTATATCACATTTATTATTTGCTGATGATAGCCTCCTATTTTTTAAAGGTTCTCTTGAGCAAGCTTTGGCCATTGAACATATCTTGACGACTTATGAGGAGGGAACGGGGCAATTATTAAGCCCAGATAAATGTTCCATTTTATTTGGGAAAAGGTGTAGTATGGAAGATCAGGTGGCTATTTTGGTGGTTCTCAAAATCACCTCTGATGGCTTTGAAGACAAATATCTTGGTTTACCTGTGCCAGAAGGACGTATGAAGGCAGGAAAATTTCAGTCTACAAAAGATAAAGCGCTAAAGCGGGGTTCTGACCGGATAGAAAAATACGCCTCTAGTGGGGTGAAGGAAATCCAGATTAAATCAGTCATACAAGCTCTCCCAGTCTATGCAATGGGCATTTTTAAATTTCCTACATCTCTTTGTGAAGAGTTATCCCAGATCATTAGGAATTTTTGGTGGGGTGATGAGGAGAACAGAAAGAAAACTCATTGGCTAGTGTGGGATAAGATGACGAGACCCAAAGGTGAAGGAGGTATGGGCTTTCGAGATCTAAGATTATTTAATCAAGCACTTCTCGCAAAACAAGTCGGGCGATTGTTGGTTTTTCCGGACTCGTTATGTGCAAAGGTGATGAAAGCAAAGTACTATCCTCATGGGCACCAACTGGACATTGTATTCCCTCAGGTGACATCGACTACTTGGCAAGGTATTATGCATGGTCTTGAACTACTGAAAAAGGTATCATTTGGAGAGTTGTCGATAGCACGAGTATAAATATCTGGAGGGATAATTGGCTGCCTAGAGATTCGGGTCTTCAAATTTCTGCAAAAAAGAATAGAACCAGACTTAGATGTGTGTCCGAGCTATTCATGAGGGGCTCTAAAAGATGGGATGAGAATCTAATCAGGCATTTGTTTTATTCTTATGATGCCGAGGAAATTTTAAAGTTACGTATTCCGACTGTAGGCGAGGAAGAAAAATGGAATGTTCTTGGTTAAAAGTGCGTACAGGCGGCGCTGAATTTGAAGAACAATAAGAGTGAGATGGGGAGCTCTAGTGATGCTGTGAATGGAGAAAGGAGACTTTGGAACATTATTTGGAATGCTCATGTCCCTCAGAAAATCAGAATTTTTGCTTGGCGTGCTGCTACTAATAGTTTGGCGGTTCAAGTTAACAGGGTTAACACACCATCAAACTACCATTGGCTTATGTTCGATTTGTGGCGTCGAAGATGAATGTGTGTTTCATGATCTGGTGAGATGTCCCAAGGCGCGGGCGCTCCGTATGGCGGTAAGGGAGGTATGGAACTTACCAGATGATGAGATATTCAATTTTTCGGGGCCGGATTGGCTACTTATTTTATTGGAGCAGTTAACCTCGCCGGTGCGTGAGCAAATTATATTCATGTTTTGGAGGGCATGACATCTGAGGAATGACTTGATCTTTGGTAAGGAAAAGAAAACTATCTCTACCTCTGTGAGCTTTATTCAAAACTATTTGCTTTGTTTGACTTAGCCCAAAGTGATATTAGCAGTAGTACTTAATCAGTTATCGCCGTGGAAGACTAGAATCTTCCAGGAGTAATCTATATAATCGTTGAATGCAACTGGGCACACGTGTACACATCTCCTACAGTAATCAATCGATTTTTCTTCACCGTAATCAATTACTTGGTAGACTTAAGCGAGGCCATCAGATCATCATCGTGATCTGGTCAGTAAACTATGTCAATGCCTTAATCAACCGTAACTTTTCAGTTTTCTTATCAGCGATTAACTCGATGTGCATTAGCTAGGAGCCATGGGTTAGGTTAGATTGGGTAGCTTTCCACCTCTGGCCGGCCAGCAGCTCGTTGCAGATGGCCATAAATATAATCACGTCTCATTAGGTCTATCCTTGATTGTAAATTTTTGTTGGTAGCTTCCCAAGCTCGACGCTGGGAGCAGAGGACTTATCTAGAGCACGAGTTCTTTCACTGAAAATTCATCCAAAAACAGGAACGTTGGTGGTGGTTACCTTCACTATCACTTGTGCTTGTAGTATGTAGACATTGTTGCTTGCAGCCAGTGGCGGAGCTAGAGGGTGGTCGGTGTAGGCCACGGTTGACCCTGAAATTTCACAATAGCCTTTATATCATAGAAAAATAATATAAAAACTACAAATAAATGAATTTTATCAACACTTTCATTGTTGGCCCTACCCTGGCCCACTGGGCTGGATCGCCACTGCTTGCAGCTTGGGCCAGGCCATGCTGACATGTGATGCTAAAAGTATGACCATGGTGATCTTGGCTTGCAGAAGCTAGGCAAACATCTTTCAAACAAGGTCGCCAAAATATTACCTATCAATCTTTTTTGGGATAAGTATATTTTTTGTCCTCGAACTCTTCCGAGAGTTTAGAAATCGTCCCTCAACTCTAAACCGGATAGTTTTCGTCCCTCAACTATCAAAATCGGATAGCTTTTGTCCCTCAACTATCAAAACCGGATAGTTTTCGTCCCTCAACTATCAAAACCGGATAGTTTTCGTCCCTCATGCTGCTTCGGGCGGTTTTAGTACGTGGTAAACAGTAAAATTGAAAAAATAGCCAAAAAAATCTGAAATTTTACAGCATTGAAGATACTCCGGTATGCAAGACCCATGCAAAATATCGTGGTGTTTCGACATTCGAGCAGCTCGTGACAAACAAAAAATCGTAAATATGTACGGTGGTGAACAGTAAATTCAAAAAATAGCAAAAAAATATGACACTTTTTGGCATCAAAGATGCTCATGTACGTAAGATGCATGCAAAATTTCATGATCAAATGACGTACGAGGATCTCTAGCAAAAAAAAGCACACTTTTCCAAAAAGTAAATTTGAGCCAAAATTTGTTTTTTTTTGCCACAAGTTCGTACAATGCCCAAACACCACGAAAATTTGCCGCGCACCCAAGCCTCTTTGATGCCAAATAAATTCATACTGTTTTATTTTGTTTGCTATTTTTTAATGTACTGTTCAGCGATGTATATATTTACAGTTTTTTGTTTGCCACGAGCTGCCCGAATGTAGAAACACCACGAAATTTTGTACAGATCTTGCGCACCAGAGTATCTTCGATGCTGTATAATTTCAGGTTTTTTTTGCTATTTTTCTATTTTACTGTTCACCACGTACTAAAACCGCCCGAAGCAGCACGAGGGACGAAAACTATCCGGTTTTGATAGTTGAGGGATGAAAACCATTCGGTTTGGACTTGAGTGACGATTTCTAAACTCTCGGAAGACTTCGAGGACGAAAAATATACTTATCTCATTTTTCCGATTGGAACAACTTTGGTGAAAACCACCTGTGAATGGGATCTTTTATGCCACCAAAGGACAACCAACATGGAACAACAACAGCGCATCCCTACCACGAGAAGGGGAGCATGGCCTGGGGGTGGCTAGAGACGCACAAAGGGTGAGCCATGGAGATGAAGGATGAGTGACACTTATAGAACAAGAGCTAGAGGGTGAAGCAAGGATAACCAAGTGTTTGTGTCACCGAGAACTTGATGGAGTGGTCGAAAGGAGTTGAGGTGCGTGACAATGACACTTCGATGGTGGGTACTACCGCGCCCCCTAGAGGTGGCATGCTGAACGCCGCTCGCCTTCTCATCAACCGAGAGAGTGAGACTTCAGTTGGGCCAACATCTCTTAACTCTACATTGACCTATCGATTTTTAAGTCCGATAGCGTATGACATGCGGGCCTCATATGTAAGGTTTGCAGTCAATTGACTTGAATCTCAGGACTTGAATAATTCATCATTGACTAGAAGAGTTGGGCGAGCTTTGCTGTGTCATTGGTGTTGTTTGGTTTCTAAAAATATACTCACACTGTTTCAAAATATTAGATGTATTACTTTTTTAAAAAGCCAAACCTTCTTAAGTTTGACCATATTAGAAGAGATATATACCAAAATTCATAATATCAAATCAGTATAATTAGATTGATCACGAAATGAATTTTCATATTTATTGTTTAATATTGTGGATGTCGGTAAATTTGTCTCTGAACTTGGTCAAAGTTAAAGGAATTTGACTTTCCAAAAAACTTATACCCTTTATATTTTGAAACTGATGGAATATTTAGTTTCGGGGGCAGTGAGATTATGGAGTGTGTTTTATTTTTTAAAATACGATATTTGGTGCGTCTTTCTGGGTATAATTTTGTGTTATCCGCTAATAAACACATATTTATGTGGGGAAAGTTCTGCATCGGTAGCTGCATCTATTATATTGTCGCTATAGTATCACATGATGTCGTTTATTTTTTCTAGGTGGTGTGAGGAAGCGCATGATTGATATGTTTTTATAGGCTGGTTGCTCTTGATTGATTTGAAAAATTATTGGCCATACCAAAATCGTAAATCAAATCCAAAATCGAATACCTCTGTTGAATTGAAGAGGTTCGAAGTTAGGGCATATAATGAATTAAAATAATTGAATGGGAGAGCTCCTTGAGAAATTTTTGACCCGGTCCGAATTAGTGAGTCAATTTTAAACTCAAGATCTAAATTAATTATGAGGCGTTAAAAATTAGAAAGCGCAGTGTGTAGTATAAAACAATTAAATGAGATAGCTTTGAGAAATTGTTGACTCAATCCAAATCGGATGACCCAATTTCAATTGTAAATCTCAATTGATTGTGAGCCCTTTAAAATTAGGGAACATAGTGTTATAGAGGATTGCCTCGTGGTTTTCTCTAAACTTTGTGCTGAATTTTGACCATAAATTTAACTAACAAAATGCTAATACATGTCATACAAAATTATATCGATGGATTCTTATTTGAACATAGTTTCCAATGAAATAGCTTTTGTTATGGATAACTTACATTTTATTAGCTAAAATCATGATCAAAATATGACACAAAATACAAGGAGACTAATAAACCAGGACTTAGGTAATATTATTTACTATTTTCTATGATTGTTTTTATATTGGAATGAAGCCAAGTTTCGACTCACCTAAAAGTAAGAGAAATGAAAAATATTAATGTACCTTTTGACGGTAAAGATCCATCAGGTGTGGCTAGAATACTTACCTTGATAAATGATACAGTAATTGTTGAAAGTTTTAAGTATTGCGAGGATCCCCTCAAAACAAAACAAAACAGTATTGTGATGATCAACTACATGACCGAAACAAGCAAACAAACGCAGGACAGAGCCATTTGGGTATGCAATGTCTTTTTCTTCAGACGATTTATTTAGTTACGGAGCTAGCGAGGTAACCATAAAACCACATGCCTCATATTATTTACTGTGTAGATGCTCCAAACATTTTACAAAAATAAATAGACAAGTGGCTCGTTTATCCTCCAAGGGCCATTTTCTAGAACATACTACTACAAAGTACGTACTCTCTCCTGAGTCATGGCCCATAGGGTAGAGGTCGCTGGTCGACCAGCGTTTACACGGCGTAAAACTCCAGTAAATAATCGCGTGCAGTACGGCTGTCATCTATGAGGGCAACTCCCGCATGACCTCAAATAATTATGTCTCGTTCGTTTGAGGATAAAAGGACATAAACATGGAACAACACATGAGAGCAAACGGACAAATGTTCATTTTTTGTCCGCTTTTGACCCATTTTCCGACAAAAAAGGCACGCGTGGATGGGCGTGACGCGTGTCCATATCCTTCCCTGGCCCTCCTTTCGGGGACACAGGCAGCCCTTTTCCCCCTCCCCAGCCGTCCCCCAAACTCCCTGAACCCTACCCCGCCATCGCCGCCGCTGCCATTTTCTTGGCCACCTCCGCACCTAGCCCGGCGCCCCCTCCAGCTCCTGCCCCTACCACCATCTCTACCCACCGGCCTTTGTCTTGGCCGCGTCGTTGTCCAGCTGGGCCACTGGATTTGAGCGCATCTAGCCGCCTGATTTGCGCGCATCCGGCCGTCGGCGGCTGTGCCTAGCCATGGATTGGCTGGACAACGCACCACACAACCCTGGAAACACCTCTGTGCCGCATGCAGGCATGGACTCCACCTCTAGGCACTTGGATCTATCCCGCCGGAACGGCGCCGGCAAAACTATGCCCGGCTGTCCTCTGGGGTCGGCGCTGGCCCAGCAACTGGTCGGCTCATCGTTGTCGCTCATAAAGTGCGACAACTACCCGCGGCAAGTCGTTCGCCGTGTTTCTACCATGCCGGAACATCCGGGGTGGGTGCTCATCGAGTGCAAAAAAAAGTATATGCTTGTTTTGCTTCGGTTGTGCTTCCGGATTTTGCGTAATTTCAAATCTACCGCAAGCAGCAGATCACACTACTGCTTGTTGATTCAATCTATCAAAGCTCTTGGCTCATACGCAACTTTGTGTGTAGCATGGATGCAAGTTTTGATATTAGGGAAAAAATACATCGATCTATTGATTGGGCGAAATTTGATAGATGCTCGTGCACTCTTTCCTAGAATAGAGGCTAAAGATGAGATTCGATGTGAAGCAGTGTCTACTTCTTTAGAATCAAAAAATAAAGAAGTATACAAGATCAAGAACCCGTAGATCAACAATGAAGGCATCAAGGAGATATTAATCCAATTTGTGGGAGCAGTTATGGAAGTTGGATTTCTGTTAAAATGCCTAATTATGGTTATTGTTTTCTTTGGTCTTACTATTCTAGTTAAGAATTGGTGAAAGTACTACCATGTATCAAAATGTAATTGATGAAATAAAAATGTGATGGCAAAAAATGTGTGCATACGGGCACCGGGCGGACCAGATGTGTGGCCGCGCATTGGGCGGACGGCCGGCGCATCCAGAAATCCGGGCAGACGTTGCCCCATTGCTATCCCCAAACGGGCGAAATCCGAATAAAACAAACGTCCATTTGGGATCGTGCGTTGGAGTTTCCCTCACCACATGTGCAGCCGAACTTCTCAAATCTCTCTATATGTCCGGGTGCACGTCCGGTCAAAGTCTGGTCACGAAAATATGATCGAACCGAGTTTCTCAAGCTAGCCCTATACGTCAGGGCTGATCAACACCCCTGATTTTTTTTATTTTTTTGCGGGTAATCGGCATCCCTCATATCCAAACTAAATATGTGGCGGATATGAAGAGGCCTGAACACGCTCGACCGTGTTCGTCACATTCGGTCCGACAGGCAAGATGGACCATAAATTGCACCAATTCTTTCGGACCATGTCGGACGAGCCATTTGCCTCTCCTTTCTTATCCCTCGTCTACCCAGACAATCCACTTGCTTCGTCGCCACTCTAACTCCACCGCCGTCTTGATCCCTCAACGCCACCACCGCCACAAACCTCCTCACGGTCTGTCTTGTCACACCAGACACCGTTGTTGCTCCAGATGCTGACGTAGTATGTCCAGCTATTCTCATACATCACCTTGCCCTCTATGTGTTCGACAAATTGATTGACTAGTTTTTTTATGATTCTTTTGTAGGAAAATGATATATTCAGATTGCTCGTCAGATAAGGAGTGTGGAAACACGGAGTTTGATTGAAATCATGGAGGAAGCACTCTTTTTCAAAAAAGAAAAAACAACAGAACTTCTTCGAAATAAGCTTTCACTAGACTTTATATATATATATATATATAACAACAATCGAGCAAATGGCCGAACGATACAAGATAGTGAAGTAGGCCTCATACACGTTGACACCAGGCTTAACGAATCACGCAGGACACAAGCGACTACGCTACCTAAAGAGAACATAGAAAGATCTAAGTACAACACCACTCTACGCCATGCCGTGCCAACTGACCTTGCTTCCAGGCCGCGCTCGTACGCTGCGGCTCTTTTTGCGCCATCCCTTGAAGATAGCTCGGCTCGTCCTTTGGAGTGATGCATCTTCCCTTGACTCCTTTTCGAGCAAGATCTCCTTGCTGCTATGCTCTTGATGGGGCCTGTGGGCATCGATCCATGGTATAGTGTGATGAAGCATTGGCACCCTCTCCTTAGGTTTTGCCTGCCGTCATCGGGCATGTGGGTTGCTCTTTGTTGGGGGAGATCACGTGTGGTTGACCCATGGTGCTTCATCGGTAGGGAGTGAAGAATCTGTTGATCCTATGTGCTTGGTGTAAGTGCATCTAGTGCCACCCCTAGTTGGTTTTGGAGTATTGACGACAAACCTAGTTGAGGGACTAATGTGTTTGTGAGAATTGCAGGATAACACAGGTAGAAGTCCCTCATTGATTCGGTTTTCCTACCAGATATGACCCCTAAAAATGTATGAAGACATTGAAGTCAAAGGTGGTATGTGAAGACATTCACATTGAAGACTATGACAAGAGAAGACATCGCGTGAAGACTATGGAGCGCGAAGACTTAGCAGTTTCGTCGTTCTGTGTTTTTCTTTGTTGAGTCATAGGAACCACCGTACTGTTAAGTGGGGTCCAAGAGAACCAGTCAGAATAACTGAAGTTATGCTTAACCAAAATCCTATGTCTTCAAGTGAAGACTATGAGAGCAAATCTTGTCTAGAGTTGGATAAGTCATCTTTGCTTGTAGCCCAAGTAAAGTTGCCATGTGTGTTTGAAATCTGACCGTTGGAACACGTGTCAGTTCCTTAGTGACCCAGGGTCATTTCGGACAAATCAGGTCGGGTTGCCTAGTGGCTATATATAGCCCACCCCCTACAACCATAAACGGTTGGCTGCTCAGAGTTAGAGTATGGCTTTTGTCGTTTGAGAGAAACCCACCTCGAAGCCTTTGAGAGAGAATTCCTTGCGAGGAAAAAGCCCTAAACGCCCAGAGCCAAAGAGTGTTAGGCATCACTTAAGTCTTCCTGTCTGTGTGATCTAAAGACTTATTACACTTGAGGACTGTGAATCCTCCAGCCGGTTAGGCGTAGCGTTCTGAGCATCCAAGAGTCATTGTGGATCGTCGGTGAATGAAGTCTGTGAAGATTTGGAAGTCTACCTTGAAGACTTACCAGAGTGATTGGGCGAGGACTGGGTGTCCTTAGCTCAAGGGGAATAAGGTGAAGACGAGGTCTTTTGAGTTGAATCTCAGCCTCCCTAACCAGACGTACAATTGTCACAACAACTGGAACTGGTCCAACAAATCATTGTCTTCAACGAGTCACTGGTTTCATCCTTCCCTTTACTTACTGTTGGTCTTTGTGAAGTCATTGTACGATTGCATCACCATTTGGCTTCACTGAGTGATTACTTGTTCTGATTGGCTTCACAATATCTTCCTACCTGATCTTTACTGCCTAGCTGCTATTAGTCATTGTGCTTTCACTTCATTGAATACTTGACTATGGTTTGCCTAGTGTAGTCTACCTTCCACTGCATGGTAATAGGTTTATTTCTATCGTTTGTCTTCGAAACTTACATGTTTGAAGAATTTCATAAAAATCGCCTATTCACCCCCCTCTAGTCGATCACTAGCACTTTCAATTGGTATCAGAGCAAGGTACTCCCTTGTTCTGTGTGATTCGGTTTAACCACCTGGAGTTTTAGCTATGTCGACTGCAGGAATAATTAAAGTCTCCGCCGCGTGCCCCGTCTTCGATGGAACTGAATATCCCTACTGGAAGAATAAGATGCGCATGCATCTTGAAGCCATTGATGTCGACCTATGGTATGTCGTCAAGAACGGCGTTCCCAAGGCTGGAGAAGGTGTCAGTGCTGCTGATGTCAAGAAGTTCATTCAACTGGACTCTACTGCCAAGAATATCATCTGTGGTCATTTGACCAAAGGACAGTATGGCCGCGTGAGTGCTTTGGAAACATCTAAGCTAGTCTGGGACTGGCTCTCCAAGGTCAACGAAGGCGTCTCAACCCAGAGAGATCAGAGAATCAGTGTCCTTCGCAACCTCTTCAACCGCTTCAAGAGAAATGACAATGAGAATGTCCAGCTCACGTTTGATTGACTCACTGACATCACAAATGAGCTTCAAGCCCTCGGCGCTACTGAGATCACCAAGCATGAAGTCGTCAAGACACTCCTGAGATCACTTGACGGTTCGTTTGACACCCTAGCCCTGATGATTCAAGAACGTCCTGATTTCAAGACACTCGATCCGTCTGACATACTTGAGAGGCTCAACACACATGAGTTTCAGCTTTCTGAGAAAAGAGACATCTACGGTCCCAACTATGGGCGAACTCGTGCCTTGAAGGCAATGGCTGTCTCCTCATCTGAAGAAGAATCTGACAACAGTTCTAATGATCCTGAAGACATTGGAAAGGAGCTTGCTATGCTTGTGAAGAAGTTCCAAAAATTCACCAAGAAGAAAGGCTTCAGAAAGTCTTCACGATCAAGCTCAAGGAATGATGAAGTTTCTGCTCATGACTACAAGAAGAGAACATGTCACAAGTGCAAGAAACCTGGCCACTACATCTCTGAGTGTCCACAGTGGGACAATGAGAACAACAAGAAGAAGAAGATCAAGGAGTATGACTCTGACGACAAGAAGAAGAAGAAATACTCAAAGTCTTCTTCCAAGTCTTCCTCCAAGTCTTCATCACACAAGAAGAGCTCATCTGGCAAGGCACGTGCGTTTGTTGGCAAGGAAATGGATTCTGAGGAGGAGTCCGCTTCTAAGGAGGCGGAGGTGGAGTCTGAGGAGGAGTCCGATTCTGGCGTTGCGAGTCTGGCTACAGCATACGTTGCCAAGTCCATCTTCAACACTGAAGACAATGACTTCATCACCGACACCGATGCAAATGACAAGGACTACTCCGCTCCTTCCTACTGCTTCATGGCACGCGGTGCCAAGGTAAACACACGCACTACTCACTATCAAACATCTAGTGACGATGACTCTGATTGTGGTTCCAAACCCAACTACAAAACACTTGCTAAAATTGCAACTGAACAACAGAGAGCTATGGAACACATTCAAAAACTGTTAGACAAAAGCGATGATCTGTTAGACGCTGAAATGACTCGATCTCAGTCCTTAATTGAAGACATAAAAAATCTTCACGTTAAGTATGAGGAACTTGAAAGTCGTCATGAAACGCTCTCAACAACTCATGAAAGGCTTTCCTATGATTATCTTCAAAGAAAGCAAGATCTTGAGAAATTGAGAGCGGCTCATGAAGACCTTCAAAAGGAAAACGAGTCACTTCGCGCCGAACAGATCAGTTCAGCTCAGGAAGGATTTGAACCACCATGTCTTAAATGCATTGAGCGTGATAACGCTACTTATGTTGCTGAATGTTCTACTGCTGCTACTATTGCAATATCTTCAACTGTTGATGTGGTAACTAACCCCTCTGCTCAGGATACCACTGCTATTGCTGATGAGAATGCTAGGTTGAAGACACTGCTTGAAACAGGGATGTACAAAAGTCTCAAAGGGCATCAGACACTATGTGATGTCCTCAAAAGGCAGATTCTGAACCGAAACCCTAGGAAAGAGGGTGTTGGGTTCGAAAGGAAAATGAATGCTGATGGCTCTCACTAGAAACCTGAGCAGTACCCCAAAACCACACGGGTTGCTGCAAAGGAACCTTCAGCGGATCCATCCACCCTATCTGGCTTCACTTGTGCTAATCCCATTGTTATTGATGAATCCTTTGATGCAAACTATGAACTGTTTAAGAATCAGAATGGTGAAGTGTTTGCCAGGTATATTGGTACTAACTGCAGGAATGGACTGCCTATGAAGAAGATCTGGGTGCCGAAAAGGTGTTTGGAGAATCTTCCTGTGAATGTCATCATGACACCACAGGTGAAGAAGACAAACCCCAGACCACTGGCTTCATACGGTCCAAAGGCTTCATACAGACAGAGGACTCACCTGAGTCGCACTAACGCAAATATTTTGCAGGGAAACCATACTCAGGCCTGTGAATATGAGCGCGTTTCATCAAACCGCCATGTTCATAAGACCAAGAACTATTCTGCTTATTCTTATGAGTACTATTGTCCACCTGCAAGACTTTTTGCTAGGGATCCAAAGCCAAAGTTCTCAGATGCTACACTTAGACTCATTGCTTTGAAGCCACCCTTGAAGATGTGGGTGGCTAAGAAAGCTTAACTCTCTTCTGCAGGGAAAGGTCTCCAGCCGAAAACCAAAATCGTCTTACACTATTGCTGGGGACCTTAAACATCTTGTAGGGCGCAAGATCAAATGCCCAAATGGTCTTATTATGTACTTTGTTCCTGAATCGCTTGCTACTTGCCCTATCAGTCCCAATCTCGATCTAATCTTTAATAATCCACTGGTTCGTCAAATGTTTTTGCTTCACAATTCTCTTCGTGAAGCCTATCCCCCTAACTGCACTGTAGGGTACGACACCAGCTGCTTCAGAATGGATTATTGATAGTGGGTGTACAAATCACATGACTGGCAAGCGAAGCCTTCTCATGGACTCAACTTTACGTCCATCTGACAAAAGTCACATCACATTTGCTGACACTAGTAAAAGTAAGGTATTGGGTCTAGGTAGAGTTGCAATCTCAAAGGATCAACACATGGATAAAGTCATGCTTGTTGAATCCCTTGGTTTCAACTTAATGTCTGTCTCAATGCTTTGCGATTTAAACATGATTGTGATGTTTGGAAAATATTGTTGCCTTGTACTAATGGAATCTGACAAGTCTCTAGTGTTTGAAGGGTATCGGAAAGATGATTTGTACGTGGTAGATTTCTCAGCAGGACCACAACTTGCAGTATGTCTTCTAGCAAAAGCTTCTGAATGCTGGCTCTGGCATCAGAGGCTAGGGCATGCTGGCATGAGGAACCTCCACACCCTTGCAAGGAAGAAGCATGTCATAGGCATCAAGGGCGTCAAGTTCAAGAAGGATCACTTATGCAGTGCCTGTGAAGTAGGAAAGATGACGAGGGCCAAGCATCCCTCGAAGAAAAATCATGACAACGACTCAATCCTTTGAACTGCTCCACATGGATCTTTTCGGTCCCACTCATTTCTCAACTCTTACTACTACTTCTTGTCTCTATGGCTTTGTCATTGTTGATGATTACTCAAGATATACTTGGGTGCATATAATCCTCTACAAGACTGAAGTGCAGGATGTCTTCAGATGCTTCGCCAGTCGAGCAATGAACAACTATGGCGCCAAGATAAAGCACATTAGAAGTGACAATGGCACTGGATTCAAGAACACTGGCCTAGATACATATCTTGATACCTTAGGCATCACACATGAATTCTCAGCTCCGTACACGCCACAGCAGAATGGCGTCGTCGAACGCAAGAATAAAACACTTATTGAGATTGCCCGGATGATGCTTGATGAATACAAGACTCCAAGAAAATTCTGGCCGAAAGCCATTGATACTGCATGCCATATCATCAACCGTGTTTATCTTCACAAGCTTCTGAACAAGACATCCTATGAGCTCCTTACTGGCAAGAAGCCAAATGTCAGTTACTTCAGAGTATTTGGCGCCAGGTGCTGGATCAAGGATCCACATCACACTTCAAAATTTGCACCAAAAGCACATGAGGGTTTTATGCTTGGATATGGAAAGGATTCGCACTCCTACAGAGTCTTCAACCTTTTTCACTATAAAGTGGTTGAAATAGTGAATGTGCGGTTTGATGAGACGAACGTCTCACAAAGAGAGCACCTACCAAATGTGCTAGATGAAGTTCCATCCAGTGAATCAATCAAACTTATGGGAACTGGAGAAATCATACCGTCTGAAGCTTAGCCTGAAGAGGAACTTATCATCTCCCCACCTGATCAACCTGAAGACAATGCTCAGCCTGAAGACAATGCTCAACCTGAAGACAATCCCTTTAACGATGACAATGATCAGCAAGAGCAAAATCTTCGTCCTGTACATCCTCGTGTTGCAAATGAAGTACAGATTGAGAGAATAATTGATAGCATCAATGCACGAGGTCCACTCACTCGTTCAAGGGCAACATAGCTAGAAAATTTCTGTGGGCACTTCGCATTCGTCTCAATATCTGAACCCAAGAAAGTTGAAGAAGCCTTCATGGAATCTGAATGGATTCAAGCTATGCAAGAGGAGCTTCAACAGTTTGAGCTGAATAATGTATGGGAACTGGTTAAGCGTCCTGATCCTCGCAAGCACAATATAATAGGCACCAAATGGATATATCGCAACAAGCAGGATGAGCATGGTCAAGTTGTTAGAAACAAAGCTCGTCTCATTGCTCAAGGGTACACTCAAGTTGAAGGGATTAACTTCGATGAAACATTTGCTCCTGTGGCTAGACTTGAAGCCATACGCATACTGCTGGCCTATGCAAACCATCATAACATACTTCTATATCAAATGGATGTGAAGAGCGCTTTTCTCAATGGCAAGATTGAAGAAGAAGTGTATGTTGCACAACCGCCTGGCTTTGAAGATCCAAAACATCCTGACATGGTGTACAAGCTCAACAAGGCACTGTATGGCCTCAAACAAGCCCCTCGGGCTTGGTATGACACACTCAAAGACTTCCTGAAGAGCAAAGGCTTCAAATCTGGTTCCCTCGACCCCACTCTCTTCACGAAGACATATGATGGTGAATTGTTTGTGTGCCAAATATATGTGGATGACATTATCTTCGGCTGCACCAATCAGAAATACAGTGAAGAGTTTGGATATATGACGCAAGAGCAATATCAGATGTCCATGATGGGTTAGCTGAAGTTCTTCCTTGGTCTTCAAATACGTCAGCAACACAATGGCATCTTCATATCTCAAGAGAAGTACCTCAAAGATTGCCTGAAGAAATTTGGTATGCAAGACTGCAAAGGCTTCACGACGCCAATGCCAGCCAAACATCATTTGGGTCCCGACGACAATGGTAAAGAGTTAGATCAAAAGGTATACCGCTCCATGATTGGTTCTTTGCTTTATCTATGTGCATCTAGGCCAGATATTATGCTTAGTGTTTGCATGTGTGCTCGATTCCAAGCGGCACCAAAGGAATCGCATCACTTAGCTGTGAAGCGAATTCTTTGATATTTGGCTTACACCCCAACACTAGGATTATGGTATCAAAAGGGCTCAGAGTTTGATCTGGTTGGATTCTCGGATGCTGATTATGCTGGTGACAAGGTGGATCACAAGTCTACATCAGGCACATGTCATTTTCTGGGACGATCACTTGTATGTTGGTCTTCAAAGAAGCAGAACTGTGTATCTCTCTCCACTGCTGAATCTGAATACATTGCTGCTGGATCTTGCTGCGCTCAGCTTCTGTGGATGAAGCAAACACTCAAAGACTATGGCATTCATCTAAAGCAAGTGCCACTCTACTGCGACAACGAAAGCGCCATCAAGATTGCCAACAACCCAATTTAGCACTCAAAGACAAAGCACATTGAAATTCGTCATCACTTTCTCAGAGATCATGTTGTGAAGGAAGATATTGATATCATACACGTCAACACTGAAGAGCAATTGGCAGATATCTTCACCAAGACCTTGGATGAGAAGTTATTTTGCAAGTTACGGTGTGAGCTAAATATCTTGGAATCCTCAAATGTCCGGTGATCAGGCACACATCCTAACACTTATGCATATTGATGACTTAGATATGCAACACACGAAGTAAAGTATATCTTCAATCAATGAAGACATACATTCTAAGTGTGAATACATTAATGTGGAATTTGACTTCGGAGCGCCACAATAATTGTGCACCGTGTCTGGGTCTAATACTTCCTATACGGTGGGTAACACCACCACCAAATTCTTCTGTTTGAAGTGTTTCACCCATGCATTGCATTTGCTATGTCTTCACATTTGGTTTGGCCTCAATCTCAACCTGTCTTCATGATTATCTTCACTATGTTGATTATATATATATACTAGTGTTCTGTCCTCTACAGCATTCACTTATAGCTATGTCATCTTGTTGAATCTTTTGAACTAAGTGAATGTGATCGGACCCTAACCTCTCTATGCTTTCTATCTCAAACTCTATCTCTCCAAATCATATGCATTCTCTTGAAACTGTCGAATGTCTTCTCTACGTCCTTGTCAGCAGAAGATACAGAGACAAACATTAAGTACGCTTTTAATGCTAATTCCTTCACCTGAAACCAGGCGTGCGTGGGAACGTGGAACAACCTCCGATATGTTGCATGATGGCCACGTGTCCTTCAGATGTGAATCGCCAGGGGCACCCGTGTAATAACACTATGCCGTCCCTGTCCCTATAGATACACGTCTCACCACAGTCATTATCCTTTCTTCCACTCTCGCACAAGCCCTAGCGTCACCGCTAGCCCTCGACGACGCCAGCGACGAAGCTCTAAGCTGCCGCGACCTCTCCGACGCCGTCTTCACACCGGCCGCGGACATCGTCTTCTCCGCCGTCGCCGTAGGTGTCCTCCGTCACCAAGTTAGGGCACGGACGATCGAACTGCTCGGCCTCCTCTTCCACTCTGTCTAGCAGTTCTTCGTGTGGTAAATAAAACTTTCTTTTTACGGCCCCTTTGATCCTATAGATTCATCACTTTCTACCACAAGCAGTTTCTGTTCACACAAGTTGGATCTATTTCATACTGCATATCATAATATGCCTAGTATGTTCACTTATACTTCACAAAGTAGTTAGATTCCTCACTTGTACTGATCCGTGGATTCATACAAATCTGGAACCAACTCCTTATCTATGAGTGAATGTCTTCGCACGATGAGGTCAATGTCTTCTAAACTGATTTATCTTCAAAATCTTCTGAGAATGCATATGACCTCTTCCCCTTCCCTCGCACCTTAATGCTGTCACAGGTACATGTCCCTGGGAGAATCCCTTGGTTCTCATAGTCTGCATTCATTTGCAGAATTCTTACAACATCATATAAATTCTCCCGAAGCTAGTTCCTGTTTGTCCAGCAAGCGAAAGCCTTTGAAGCCTTTGAACGTGTTGAAGCCATTCAGTTTGAAGTTCATGGCTGCAGAGAAATCAGTAAGGAAGGGTGGCAGACAGCGTCGTGGGGGGACGTCAAGAGATTTGCGTGATGACCTCTCAGAGCTTTACAAGACAGATCCTGAAGAGGATTACAGTCAGCGCAAGACCCGAATCCAATGGATTCGAAGATATTGGGCAGAACAATGGTTCAAGTACCGGTTTGTGACCCAGGAATATGCTGAGAAAAATGCCATCAAGCGACCTTGGGGATACATCCTATACAGAAATCTTCAACCTAGGTCCAGAGATGAAGCCATTGAACAAGATTTCTATCCCTGCATGGTCCGTGGACCACAGCCTGCAGATGCTCACCCATCGTCATTGCTATGGTGTCGTGACGACAATCTGTTCAAACGCAACTTCCAATTTGCCAATAATTCGTCTAAGAAAAACAAGAAGTCATTGGGACTAGGCTTCAACCCTGGCTCTTCTGCTCCCCGTGCCGATGGCACCCGCGAAGCTGAACCCAATCTTGTTGGGCCCTTCTACAACCTGGAAGGTCTCATCACTCATATCATGGTTTAAGGGACAGCCGTGGATGAGCCTGCAGATGACGCTGAATCTGATGAAGCGCCTACACCGCCGAAGCCACAGAAACTGAAGAAGCCTAAAGCTTCAATGCCTGCCTCAGCACCAAAAATCTCATGGGCGAAGCCACTGGCTACTGCACCTCCTGAAGACAGTGTGCAGTCTGAAGATTTGTCACGCATCTCCAAGCCCTCGAGAGTCAAGATGCCTTTGCAACACACCAGCCAAGAACTGATTGCTGCTGCTATTCTGCGCAACGACACCATTAATCTGTCCAGCGATGAAGATCTTGCAGATGACGCTCTTGAGCAACTGATCAAGAGCAAAGAAGAAGCAGAAATCTTCAATGATTTGCCTCTCTTTGACGTGGCAATCATCCACAACTTCATTGATGAGTGGCTTGACACGCCCAACCTCAGTTTTGAAGATCTGCAACTTCCAATTGGCCTCAGTGTCGCCTTCCATGGCGCCATTGCTTCAGAGCTAGCTCTAGCTCAGCGCATCGTTGAACTGAAGCAAAAGATCGACTTTGAGAAAGCTCAGTTCAAGAAGCACATGGCCAAGCTCAGCGTGCAAGAGGTCAAAAATTTCAAGATCATGCTGCACGAGCTCAAAGAATCCTTTCTCAAGAAGCGTGAAGACGCTCAAGGTTCTCGTGAGCGCATGAAGAGCCTGGCCGACAAGTGTGTGCAAGCCTACAATGAGGCTGAGAAGCGCAAGGCCCTTGGTCATCCTGGCATCGATCCCAAGATGGCTGCAAAGAAGAAGAAGAAGAAGGTAGCTGTGGCCAAACCCGAAGCACCAAGGCAGGAAGCACATCCCATTGTCTTCCCAGCCAGCATGACTGGCTCGAAGCCAAAGGTCAGGTCAACCGCTTTAGAACTGAAGAAGACGAGGACTGCTGAGGCTGAAGCGAGAAAGAGGAAACATCCTGAAGCCTCTGATGCTGCTCCCTCCAAGAAGAAGCGCAAGACCAAGAAGGATCGGGCTGTTCCCACAGAGACCTTAGTTGTTGAACCTATCTCCATGGTTCGCCCTGCAGCTGAACATCAAGAGCGCCAACTGACTGTCCATGAGCCTGCTTCCATAGAGGCTCATGAAGCTGAAGATATTCCAGCAGCTGATCCCACCGCTGCTGAAGACATTGGTCACCATGACAATGTTGAAGATGATGTAGTTCTTCCTCAGATCGAGCACAACTTGGTATCATCGAGTGGCGTTCCGCACAGCAAACTCATCAGCATTGGTCGTCCTCTGACGCCAATTGCTCAGGATGCATCATGGGCTGATCACCCACAACAACAAGTCACACCACCCCGACAAGAAGAAGAAGATGACTTTGAGGCCCAGCCAACTCCGTCTCCAAAGGCGTCACCAGCGTTACGCAGGCTTCGCAAAGGACCAAGGTCTCAAGTCCCTCTTTCGAGCGTTCCAGAAGGAGAAGTGCCCCACCAATCTGTTGCACGTCAAGTGTTTCCAGATGCCACTCCTACTGTGAATGTCTCTGAGTCTGAGGCTAAAGCTGCTGAAGACATTCCGGCTGCATCAGCCGACGACACACAAGAAGAAGAACGTGTCCCTACTCCCCCAGTACTGAAGAAGCTGTTCTCGAGGAGAACATGTCTGTGCCCGACCCTCCAGCTCATCAAGTGGAGGTTGAAAATCTTGAGGCTGCCACCACCAACACAAATGAAGCCAATGACGTTGTCATGGCTGAAGCAAATGTGGAGCCTGCACCAACCAATGTGCCAGAAGTCAGTGAAGCCAATGATGCTACTGCTCCTGTTCCTGCACCTGCTGTTGGTCCTCAGTTTGACTATCACGTTGAGCACAGGCCTCAGGTACAGAAGCCAATGCCAAGGTTGCCCAGGTTTCCAGGTCCTGCATCAGCACCCGGATCCTTTAATGTCAACGGCTTCAAAGCAGATAACACCTTCTTCAATAGCGCCAAGAACCCCTACTCAAGGGAAAGAATATCTTCTGATCGGTTCTGGAGCTATCCGTAGCGAAGTTATTACTCATGCATTCTGTACAATCAAGGCCGCATTTTCCCTCATATGCGTCTTGACACTGAAACCATAACTGGTCTGCCTTGCTTGGAAGAAGCATTGGATTGCTTCAAAGAGTCTGGATTGTTGTCTTTCGTCACCGACCAAGAGCACTGGAATGAAGAGTTGCTGCTCCAATTCTATGCCACTCTTCACATTCGTGGCTACAACAGAGATCCGAAGACTTGGGTCGTTGAGTGGATGACCGGCAATGTCCATCACGAAGCCAAAGCCTTTGATATCATTGAGCTCACTGGTCTGCCCACTCCTGGAGATCTTTATGAACCTGGTTGTCAGCTTCATAGTGCAGCTATGGAGAGCATCTTTCATAAGCCTGAACCGAACAAGAGTTAGATGCTTAGCATGATGAAGCCTTTGCCTCCAGATGCTGCATATCCTAAGGAGTTCTTTGTTGAAGACCTTGAGTATCTGCCATGCACTATTTATCACATTATCAGGCGAACTCTCTGGCCCATCAAAGGACATTCTCCACATGCAAAGCTGGAAGGTGCAATGAAGACTTTGGTCTTTTATATTCTTCACGGCAAATGCTTCAATGCACAAGACTTCTTCATCCGCCAACTTGCTGCATCAGGATCTGATCCTTTTGGCTTGAAGTTTTACGCTCCATGGATAATGCGGCTGATCAAACTACACTCAGCTGTCTCATATCAGCCCTTTGCTCGCAATCATCGAATCTTTCTGCCTGACGTTGATATGTCCATTGAAGCCATCTATCCAGAGCCTGCCAAGGAGCCTCTTAGTCTTTAGAATGTTGAGCATCAAAATTTCTCTCAAAACATTGAAGGAGTTGAAGCAGTCACTCATGTTTATCCTCTGGCTGGTACTACACGTGCACCTCATCGTGCCCTCACTGAAGCCACTGAAAGCACTATTGCCCAACGGCCCAAGAAGCGATCTTGTGTTCTCAATGACCGAGAGCTTCTGGTTGCCCTTCATTAGAAACAGGATAGGCATCATGACTGGCTAAAGTGCCAAATGCAAAGCCTCTTGGTGGATGTCAACCGCATTCGCAATCTTGCCACCAAGAATGCCTTTGTTGCCCATGAAACCTATCGGCGTACATGGAAAGGGATGACGCTTATGTGTTCTGAAGATGATCTTCAAGAGGATGGCTTCTCTGAACGTTTCAAGTTTGACTCCACACCTCCAAGAAGGACTGTGCTGCGACGAACTCCGTCTCTTGAAGACTCTGAGTTATCTTCCTCCGCGGCAACTGTGAATGCCAGAGTGATCGAGGACGAAGACGATGCCACTTCACCGCTTCCTACTTCTGCACGCATCGACACTACCCCGAGTTCGTCTGCACCGCTGAACAACACCGACCACCTTGCTGCTTCACCTACTCCTCATGGGAACGAGTAGATGCTCTATGTCTTCAAACCTTTTTGGTCCTTACTGACAAAAGGGGGAGAAGCATATGAGTTTGATAGTCTTCAAGCGGGTCCATATGGGCGGTTGCTTTATGTTTTGCCTAGTGTTTACAAGTCTCGTTTTGATACATTTGGTTCTTTGAGTTGTAACACTTAAACTCGATGGTCGTCTGCTACTTATTTGCTATTCTGTGATGCGATGATAAATTCCGCATGTGCGACGATAAAATCTACACTTAGATCATTTTGCAGACGTCCATTTTTCATTATGCATGTCATTATCTTCACATACTTTTCATGCATGATGAATTTTCATCATAAGTTGAAGAGGATCTCCACAAGTACAACTTGCCATGTGCATTTGCATTCCAAAAGCAAATTACTTATATGCACATCTTCAGGGGGAGCCCTTGCAACTTATGAAGACAATTCCCTATCCTTTACAATTTCACATATTATATTCCCCGTTGAAAACTTCAACTAGTTTGTCATCAATCACCAAAAAATGGGAGATTGTAAGTGCATCTAGTGCCACCCCTAGTTGGTTTTGGAGTATTGACGACAAACCTAGTTGAGGGACTAATGTGTTTGTGAGAATTGCAGGATAACACAGGTAGAAGTCCCTCATTGATTCGGTTTTCCTACCAGAGATGACCCCTAAAAATGTATGAAGACATTGAAGTCAAAGGTGGTATGTGAAGACATTCACATTGAAGACTATGACAAGAGAAGACATCGCATGAAGATTATGGAGCGCAAAGACTTAGCAATTTCGTCATTCTGTGTTTTTCTTTGTTGAGTCATAGGAACCACCGTACTGTTAAGTGGGGTCCAAGAGAACCAGTCAGAATGACTGAAGTCCTGCTTAACCAAAAACCTATGTCTTCGAGTGAAGACTATGAGAGCAAATCTTGTCCAGAGTTGGATAAGTCAGCTTTGCTTGTAGCCCAAGTAAAGTTGCCATGTGTGTGTTTGAAATCTGACCGTTGGAACACGTGTCAGTTCCTTAGTGACCCAGGGTCATTTCGGACAAATCAGGTCGGGTTGCCTAGTGGCTATATATAGACCACCCCCTACAACCATTAACGGTTGGCTGCTCAGAGTTAGAGTACGGCTTTTGTCGTTTGAGAGCAACCCACCTCGAAGCCTTTGAGAGAGAATTCCTTGCGAGAAAAAAGCCCTAAACACCCAGAGCCAAAGAGTGTTAGGCATCACTTAAGTCTTCCTGTCTGTGTGATCTGAAGACTTATTACACTTAAGGACTGTGAATCCTCCAGCCGGTTAGGCATCGCATTCTGAGCATCCAAGAGTCATTATGGATCGCCGGTGAACGAAGTCTGTGAAGGTTTGGAAGTCTACCTTGAAGACTTACCAGAGTGATTGGGCGAGGACTGGGTGTCCTTAGATCAAGGGGAATAAGGTGAAGACGAGGTCTTCTGAGTTGAATCTCAGCCTCCCTAACCAGACGTACAGTTGTCACAGCAACTGGAACTGGTCCAACAAATCATTGTCTTCAACGAGTCACTGGTTTCATCCTTCCCTTCCCTTTACTTACTGCTGGTCCTTGTGAAGTCATTGTACGATTGCATCACCATTTGGCTTCACTGAGTGATTACTTGTTCTGATTGGGTTCACAATATCTTCCTACCTGATCTTTACTGCCTAGCTGCTATAAGTCATTGTGCTTTCACTTCATTGAATACTTGACTATGGTTTGTCTAGTGTAGTCTACCTTCCGCTGCATGGTAATAGGTTTATTTCTATCGTTTGTCTTCGAAACTTACATGTTTGAAGACTTTCATAAAAACATCCTATTCACCCCCCTCTAGTCGATCACTAGCACTTTCACTTGGAGGCTACATTCTTGTCGGCCCATGGTCTAACCTGGAGGCTGCTCCTCATCTTCCGTTATGCAGTCCCTTACACGTCTGATGCTTATTCTAGAGGATCCACTTGGTTTAAACGCATCCAACGTTCTGGTTGATCCTCTAGTTGTGCGACGTTGTTGCAAAGGTGGAGCATGCTAAAGCAACACTATTATCTCTGGAGGGTTTTCCTAGCAAGGTTACTTGTGCGCTCCCGCAAGCTCTGCTTGGGACCCGGCGCCTTCGCATGGAGAGAAGGATGATGGGCGACGGAGTGGGTGTCTAAAAAAGAAGAACAAGGCGTGCAACATCCCGATATCCAAGCGCGCGGAACATAGGTTGTTGGGGGCTTTTGGTGAGCTACCCGGGATTAGCAAAACAGAGGGCCCTAAACAAAAGATGCAAGCGTATCTTGACATGTATAAAAAGCCACTCTCACCGCAAGTGATTGAGGCGTTGAGTAGTTTGGCAAGCATCATAGGGAAGTTGAAGTTGGACCTTCCAGGATGTTTTCCATATGATAATGTTAGTACATAATGCTTTGAGGCTAACACAGAAGAGTTATTCGATATGGATGGACTATTTTGCACTAGTGCAGAGTTGGACATTAGTTCCGGTTCGTAAGGGCCTTTAGTCCTGGTTGGAACCGTGACTAATGGTCACATTAGTCCCGGGCTTTCGTGGTTTTGTCACGGCAGATGTCCTAGAGAAAGGACTTAGTTGTGAGGCCATCGCAACGGGTTAGCTCGAAGGGGTTAAAGCGGACACAGGGACGCAAGAGGGTTTATACTAGTTCGGGCCCTTCGATGAAGGTAAAAGCCTACGTCTAGTTGTGATGGGATTGATGAGGTTTCGATGACTAGGGAGCAAACAAGCTTCACCTAAGTCTCGAGTTATTGTCTGTCCTTCTAAACCGCCGCCGAGTCATCCCCTTATATATACGGGTGACGCCCGTCGGTTCACAGAGTCCTAACACCGGTTCATATTCGTATCCGGGTTGGTCTCTCATTATTCCTATCTTACAATACAAGTTTACATATAGATGTCTCTTTATGGCTACCGGTCTTAAACCGACTACGGGCCTCAGGCCCTCATCTATCTTCTTGGGCTTTCACACTCTTGAGTTACTGATGAAGTTAATCCAGCCCACATAGGCCGGTTTACACCCAATAGTAACATTCCCAACATTATGCCCCAGATTGATTTGAACGGGTTCATGTCAATCCTTAGCAAAATCTTCATCTTCAACATCTTCTCGTAGTTGCTGAACCGCCATGATGTCATCCTCTCCAGTTGCTGTAAGCCGAGGTGACGTCATCTGTCATAAAGAAAACATCCATGATATCTCCTTGTTTAATAAACTCACAACAACCGAGGCGACAGCTCCGCTTCCGAAATTTTTGGTTCCTAGATTCACGCGCCTGACACATGTCTTTTTGCCTTATAAATAGGGCCGAAGGGTCATTTCTTTTCTCCCCTTCGTGCCCTTCCTCTTCGTCTTCCTCGCGTCGCCAGTCTCAGAGCTCCGCCATCGCCGTCGTCTTCTGCATCGACTTTGGCCGCTGCATCAACCTGAGCGTACCAGAAAACTGCGGCGACCTTCCGCATCTTCCTCAGCTCTGGTAGGTCTTCTGCTCTTCTCAACATAGATCTGTTCTAGGGTTTCGTGTTCTTGCTGCGTTCATCACCTGTTCATGTTCGTATGCTAGCTCCTGGATACATCTGTGAACCCCTTCTCTGTGTAGTGATAACCTTTAGTATCCGCCTTTAGTTTCATGCCTAAAACCATAGATCTCACATATATTTCCGCCCATTGATTCAATACTGTTCTGCTTTGAGATTTTGAATATTTTCCTTCTTTTCTGAACTTGCTTTAGATCCATCGCTGTAGAGAAATCTTGTGAAATCTGTTTCTGTACACTTACCCATCCGCAATCTCAACTGTTTCAATGCTTAGATCCGGCGGTTTAACTTGGTGTAGAAAAAAAAAATCAACAAACCGGTATATACCATTAGTCCCCTTGTTGAACCGCCAGATGCTGTTGCTTCATAAAACTCCGGTTTAGATAGAGCTGTCTCCGGTTTAACATTATACATACTAGTGTACTTTAATCAATGCATTCTTGAACCGAAATCACCCATCTTGTTGATTTCATCATGGCCAAGCAAGTATATGAGTGCAACTGGGTTTCTTCTCGCGTCACGGAGACTCAACCGAACAATTTAGTCCTGATCGGCGCCTTAGGCAGCAAAAATACCATCAATTGGAGGGTCCCTGGAAAAGAATGCCCTCCCACACCTCAAGAAGGAGAGGTCGTCGTTTTCGTAGATCACTTAGCCTGGGGCTTTAAGCCGCCCGGTTCTAAATTTTACCGGGATGTTTTAGCCAATTTTCAACTCCGCCCACAAGACACTGGCCCCAACTCTGTTACAAACATGTGTCACTTCCAAGTGCTCTGTGAGGTGTTCTTTCAAGAGGAGCCCACAGTTGAGTTGTTCAGAGACTGCTTCCATCTAAACCGACGCTCTGAGTTTACTGACGGTTCCAATACGGAATTGGGTGGTGTGGCGATTCAGAAAAGGAAAGAGGTCACATACCCTCACGCCAAACTGCACAGCCACCCCAAAGAGTGGAATCAAACATGGTTCTATTGCAAAGACACCTCCCCTGCTGATGAAAATCCTTTGCCTGGCTTTCGTCCGGAGCGGCTTAGCAATACACACCCCTTTCCGCAAAGGTTGACTGCCAAGGAGAGAAGCAAATACGCTCCTCAAATGTCCAAGCTCAGAGCCTTCATGGCCAACGGTTTAACAGGGGTTGATCTCGCTCGCTGTTGGATATCGTGGAGCATACTGCCCCTTAGTCAGCGCTCCGGTTTGATGTGCGAGTATACTGGCAGTGTTGATGACCCACTGCGACATGCTAACATCCAGCTCACCGACGAAGAAATCATAGAGGCTGTGAATAAAATGCTGAATGAACCGGAACACATCTGTGCTCGAACTGGCCTGCTTCCCTTCTGTGCCACCAACAAACCGCCTGCTGTAAGAGTTTGATTTTTCTTTTTTGCTGAACCTGTTATTGATATATCTGGTCATTGTTTAATATCAATGTCTGTTTAAGCAGGGCAATGATCCGTTTTGGAGCAAGAAGCTTCCATAGGAGAAGCCAGAAAAAAACAGACAAACCGGAAAGACCAACCCGGCCAAAGACTAAAGTCGTGAAACGGCCTGCTCATAAGAAGAAAACCACTGCATCTTCTGATCCGGCCGCTGATGATGATGTGGGTAATCCGGACCTTGAGGTAGAGCTTGACTCACTTGGCTTATTTTTCACATGCCTTATTGATGATGATATTTATCAGGATGATGCCGAAACCAGCCATGCTGATGCTGCAGAGGTAATTACTCTCTCTTCCGATTCAAACCCTTTGCCTTCGCTAAAAATCCGTCAGGCAAACCGGAAGGTTAAATTTTCTCATCCTCTTGCTTACTTGGATCCCAAATTTCTTATGAAGACCCAACAACACGAAGCTCGCCGCACAACCCGGCACAGCGGCCAGGTAGTTACCTCCGCCGGTTTACCGAACAGTCTAGTTCGGAAACGCCATTCAGAGGTCTCTAATTTGCTTGCCAGTTCTTGTCCTAAAGCGGGCTGTTTTCGTCAACCTCTTAATCCATCTGACTCCGATTATCAGGTTACTTCCCACTCATCCTCTGGCGAGTCATTAGCTACTCAGCTACCACCGCTCAAAACGGTGCTTGGGTAAGCTATACTTATCATAATATTTCTGGTACATCACCTTGGAACATATGATGTATTTGACTTTGTTATTCCTTTCAGGGCCAAGCCTAGGCCGAGCAAGAAGGCTCTCCTGGATAAAGCGGCCGAGGAGGACGCCGTCCCTGAACCGGGTAAAACACCAGATCTTGAAGCGGCTATTCATGAAGATATACCTAATGATCCACCACAGCAGGATGACGATTTTATTGCTGAAGAAAGGCCTATTGACACCTCAGGCCCTGTCAACCAGCCCACAAGCCCCATCCGGATTGAGAAATCCACCAGTCCATCAAAGCCTACTGATAAGCCAACGGCCCCAGTGCAAACCGGCGATGCCAAGGATGATGAGGTTGTCATTACTGGCATTGGTCGCATAGAGCCAGGAAATCCCGTTGCTTTATCTAGACACACTGCCAAAGAAGAATCTGCTGCCATTGGCAAGGGAAAATGGAATGCCGATCTGACAACTTATGCCGCTCTGAACGCCCAAGATCTCAATTCCGGCTATCTAAACCGGCTATACACCAGCCGTGACTATGAAGCTGGTTTGGTTAATATGATGAAAGAGAAATATGAGGTAACTTCCATATGCTTATCTGCGTATGTACTTCAATCTGTCAACTCTCCTAGCCCCCAAGGGCCGGTTTAGAATCTCCGTTCAAACCGGGACTTGTCAATGCAGACTTCAATGTTTTCTGAATTTGCTGATATAGCCCCCAAGGGTAGTTCAACTTAGTGTAGTTAAACCAGGATTTTAGGTAATCAAGATTGTAGCAGCGGTATTAACTGAACAAATAGCCATTAGCCCCCAAGTGCCAAGTTGAATACTTGTATTGAGCTTGGGACTTTTCTGAATAATTGAAGAGCAAATATGCATTAGCTCCCAAGTACCAAGGGCATAACTTGTTATGTGGTTGGTACTTCAATTCTTGTACCGTTATCTGAATCGTATGACTGTCTATATGCAGGCTGAGCTGAACAAAAGGGAAAACCAAATTGCTGATCTGCAAGAAAATCTGAAGTGCCAACAAGCTGAAACCTCCAAAGAAAAAGAGGAATTAACCAGCGCTTTAAGCGCCATGGAACAGCTTAGAAGGGCTTCAAGAAGGAGCGGGCGGATTGGGCCACTGAAAAATCCGCTTTAACCAAACGAGCAGAAGATGCCGAGGCTGCACTGAAACCGGTTGTGGATGAACTGACCAGCATAAAGCGGCAAGTGCATGCCATGACCGCTGGTATCTTTGGTAAGCTAGTTTGATTTCTGGATTGATTCGGCCGTCTTATAGAGCTGCCGGTTTGTTAACCCTTTGTAATATTTCAGGGACACGCATTGGTCACTTGGGGTCAGATGTGCGGAAGAAATTGAAAGCCTCCTACACATTGATCGAACAACTGTACACTGGTGCACAGCGGATCATCTCTACTGCATCCAACAACAATCCGGCGCCCACTTTGATTCAGGACGCTCTGAAGAGACTGTCGATGCTTCCTTCCCGGGTTGAAGAGCTGAAGAAATCTGCAGATCGAACCGGTGCGATCAATGCCTTAATCCGGGCAAAAGCTTGGGTGCCGGATTTTGATCCTGTTGAAGCGGCTCAGGGCTATCCCAGCTTGAAGGAAGACGGGTCAGAGTTTAGTGAAGTGGATCTGTGAGCAATAAACCGGGAGGTGCATCCGCTACCTTGTCAATTGGTTGAAGAAGCAGACTTGTCTCATTATCAAGCCCAATATGATAACCAAAACAAGCGAGTAGTTGCACCAATTCCTGGAGTGGAAAATCTTATCCCTCCAATCCGTAAGCATACTTACGCTCCCGATATTGAACCGTCGTTGCTGATCCATGATGAAGCTCTCTTTCAAGCATTAATGGGAATCGACTGGACAACTGTTGATTTCCAGCCGCTGGGTAGAGAAGCTGAAGTTGAAGCGGCGTGGGATGACCCACAACCATCAGGCCAGGCTGGTGACCAAGCTTGAACCGGAAGCTGGTTTAAACTGCTTCTTCTTTGCGAAAAAACAATGATCTTATTTTGGGCACCGTGTTGCCTTGTAATAGGCTAGCCGATACTCTTGATTTTGATAGGCCTTCATGCATAATTACTGCAACTTGTTCTTCCTTTGGGTGATGAATTTTCCAAAGTATTTTCTGCAATACAAAAAATCTTAAAGTGCCACTGCGGTTGTACCGTCAGGCGGAGTATGATGTCTGCATATGTGAAATCAAAATATCTGAAATTTAAGCATATGATCAAATCTTTGGGATACATAATACCTGCCATCGTTGGGCATGAAGTTGGCTTGGCCAATCTTGAAGCGGAAGTTTATAAACCCACACTGTTGGAGGAGATAGCAGCTCATATATATATATAATGCCGGTTTCGCATGTAAACCGTGCCGGGTTATAATAAAACACCGTGTTACTCCGTAATAAGATGTTAATAAAAAATCAAACCGGGCAAATAGTCTCCGGATTAAAAATGGACCGTGTTCTGTCAATTGACAGTTTGAACCGGTTTAAAACTTTGTCGGTTTAGAAAACGCAAAAAAAAAGAAAGAAATATCTATCAAAGAAAATTGTGAAGCAAAGGCAATGATAAAACCGTTTGCAAAAAGAGGCTTATTTGAGCCGATCAGATGGCGTTACCATGGTCGGACACGACCAAGCTCCCGATAGGTGTAGCTATGGTTCAAGTCAGCGAGGTCCCCAAATGAAACCGTGGAATTTATGCCGATCAAGAGGCGTGGCAATGGTTCGGGTTCGACTAAGCCCCCAAGTGATTCTGTGGCCTTAGGCCGATCAAGAGGCGTGACTGGTTCAGACTTGACCATGTCCCCAAGTGATCTGGTGGCTTTCGCCTATCAAAAGGTGTTGCATTGGTTCGGATACGACCAAGCCCCCAAGTGCTATTACATGATGCTTTGAAAAGCTAACTCAAGGGGTAAACCGGAGGCCTCTTTAGAACAACTCCGTGTAACCGCACATGATGTAAAAGAACAGATACCCCGCTTTAGCTGAGGTTCCGGTTTATTATATTAATCATAACATATACATTGTCGTAATATGTACATAAGTAGAGCCAATGGCTCAGGTATAGTAAGGCCGAAGATGAGCTATGTTCCACGGCATGTTGGTCTCCTCCTCTGATGTACGTGAGTCTTTATGCTCTCGAATATCGATCAGATAGTATGACCCGTTGTGTAGATTCTTGCTGACCACGAAAGGTCCCTCCCAAGGTGGGGATAACTTATGCATATCAGTATGATCTTGGATGAGCCGAAGCACCAAATCTCCCTCTTGAAAGGTTCTGGTTCTAACTCGGCGACTGTGATAACGACGAAGATCCTGTTGGTAAATCGCCGAGCGAGCAGCTGCTATGTCGCGCTCTTCATCCAACCGGTCCAAAGCATCTTGCCGTGCTGTCTCGTTGTCCGCTTCAACATAAGCTGCCACACGAGGTGAATCATGACGGATATCACTAGGGAGAACCGCCTCCGCTCCATAGACCCTGCAGAATGGTGTGTATCCTGTTGATCTGTTGGGTGTGGTATTGATGCTCCATAACACAGATGGTAACTCTTCTACCCAACAACCCGGTGTTCTCTGCAAAGGAACCATAAGCCGGGGCTTGATGCCTCTCAAGATCTCTTGATTAGCCCTTTCTGCTTGACCATTGGAATGTGGGTGCACTACGGATGAAACGTCAAGCCGGATGTGCTCACGTTCGCAGAACTCCTTCATGGCACCCTTGGACAAATTGGTACCATTATCTGTGATGATACTGTGTGGAAAGCCAAACCGGAAAATTACTTTTTTGATGAACTGAACCGCCATGGCCGCATCACACTTGCTAACAGGTTCTGCCTCCACCCACTTTGTAAACTTGTCAACCGCCACCAGGAGGTGGGTCTTCTTATCTTTGGACCTTTTGAAAGGCCCAACCATATCCAGCCCCCAAGTCGCAAACGGCCAATTAATTGGAATCATTCTCAATTCTTGAGCCGGCACATGAGCACGTCTTGAAAACTTTTGGCAACCGTCACGTCGTCTGACCAGATCCTCCGCATCAGCATGAGCAGTTAACCAATAGAAGCCATGGCGGAACGCTTTAGCCACCAAAGATTTTGAACCGGCGTGGTGACCACAATCTCCTTCGTGGATCTCACGCAAAATTTCACAGCCTTCTTCAGGAGACACATAGCGTTGAAACGCCCCTGATACACTACAATGATGCAACTCGCCATTGACAATAGTCATGGACTTGGACCGCCGGATTATCTGTCGGGCCAGAGTCTCATCCTCTGGTAACTCGCCCCGGTTCATGTACGCCAGGTAAGGAAGCGTCCAATTCGGAATGACATGAAGAGATGCCACCAATTGAGCCTCCGGATCAGGAATAGCCAAACCCGCTTCATCAGGGAGCTTGACCGACGGGTTGTGCAGCACATCCAGAAAAATATTGGGCGGGACCAGTTTGCGCTGAGAGCCCAGCCGGCTTAAAGCGTCCGCCGCTTCATTCTTCTGTCGGTCCACGTGGTCCACCTAATATCCTTTAAAGTGACCTGCAACAATATCCACCTCACGACGATATGCTGCCATGAGTGGGTCCTTGGAATCCCAAGTGCCAGACACTTGTTGAGCCACGAGGTCCGAGTCACCGAAGCACTTAACTCGACTTAGATTCATCTCCTTAGCCATCCGGAGACCATGGAGAAAGGCTTCATACTCAGCTGCATTGTTAGTACAAGGGAACATTAAGCGGAGAATGTAACAAAACTTATCACCTCATGGGGAAGTTAATACGACTCCAGCCCCCGAGCCTTCCAATTGCCTGGATCCGTCAAAATGGATGGTCCAATATGTGTGATCCGGCTTTTCTTCAGGTGCTTGCAGTTCCGTCCAATCATTGATGAAATCAACAAGTGCTTGAGACTTAACCGCTGTCCGAGGCACATACTTCAACCCGTGCGGCCCAAGCTCTATAGCCCACTTGGCAATCCGGCCAGTCGCTTCCCAGTTCTGGATGATATCCCCCAAGGGAGCAGAACTGACCACCGTAATGGGGTGCCCTTGGAAGTATTGCTTGAGTTTCCGTCTTGCCATAAAAACTCCATATACCAGCTTCTACCAATGCGGATACCTTTGCTTGGACTCAATGAGTACCTCACTGATATAATAGACCGGAAATTGAACCGGATGCTCCTTGCCTGCCTCTTTTCGCTCCACCACAATAACCACACTGACCGCACGAGCATTAGCAGCAACATATAGCAGCAACGGCTCCTTGTCAATGGGAGCGGCGAGCACAGGCGGATTGGCCAATTGCCGCTTTAAGTCCTCAAATGCTTTATCAGCAGCAGAACTCCAGACGAATTGATCCGTCTTCTTCAACATCTGATACAAAGGGATTGCCTTCTCACCAAGGCGGCTGATAAACCGGCTTAATGCGGCAATCCGGCCTGCCAGGCGTTGAACATCATTGATACACTTCGGTTTAGCCAGGGAGGTGATGGCTGTGATCTTCTCCGGATTAGCCTCGACTCCCCTGTTGGACACCAGAAAACCCAATAACTTGCTTGCCGGTACATCAAAGACACACTTGGCCGGATTAAGCATCATCTTGTACGTCCTCAGGTTATCAAAGGTTTCCTTCAAATCGTCAACCAGAGTCTCCTTCTCCCTTGACTTAACCACGATATCATCCACGTAAGCATGTACATTACGGCCAATCTGCTTGTGAAGACAATTTTGTACACACCGTTGATAAGTTGCCTGGGCACTCTTGAGCCCAAAGGGCATAGACACATAGCAGAAGGCCCCAAAGGAAGTTATGAATGTCATCTTCTCCTGGTCCTTAACTACCATTTTGATCTGATGATAGCGAGAATATGCATCCAAAAAACTCAAACGCTCACAACTCGTCGTAGCATCAATAATTTGATCAATACGGGGGAGGGCAAAAGGGTCTGTTGGACAAGCCTTATTAAGATCTGTGTAATCCACACACATGCGCCAGGTGCCATTTTTCTTAAGGACCAGCACCGGATTGGCAAGCCACTCAGGGTGGAAAACTTCAATAATAAAGCCAGCTGCTAAGAGCCTGACTACCTCTTCTCCAATCGCCTTGCGTCTTTCTTCGTTAAACCGGTGGAGGAACTGTTTCACCGGTTTGTATTTAGGATCCACATTAAGGGTGTGCTCAGCGAGTTGCCTCGGTACACCTGGCATGTCAGAGGGCTTCCATGCAAAAATGTCCCGATTCTCACGGATGAACTCGATGAGCGCGCTTTCCTATTTCGGATGCAAGTTGGCACTGATGCTGAACTGCTTGGACGAATCGCCAGGCACGAAGTCAACAAGCTTAGTTTCAACTGCAGATTTGAACTTCAGGGCCGGATCATGCTCCGTAGTTGGCTTCTTTAATGGAGTCATGTCCGCCGGATCAACATTGTCCTTATAATACTTCAGCTCCTCGGTGGCACAAACCGACTCTGCGTAGGCCGCATCTCCTTCCTCGCACTCCAAAGCGATTTTACGGCTTTCGTGAACCGTTATTGTCCCCTTGTGACCCGGCATCTTGAGCTGCAAATACACATAATAGGGCTGTGCCATAAACTTGGCGTAGGCCGGTCGCCCAAACAGGGCGTGATATGGACTTTGGATTTTCACCACTTCAAACGTCAATGTTTCCGACCTGGAATCATGATCATCTCCAAAGGCCACTTCCAGAGCTATCTTACCAACAGGATATGCTGACTTGCCAGGTACCACACCGTGGAACACCGTATTGGATGGTTTGAGATTTTTATCTGTTAGTCCCATACGACGGAAGGTCTCATAGTACAAGATATTAATGTTGCTCCCTCCATCCATGAGCACCTTGGTGAACTTGTAACCTCCCACCTGAGGCACCACCACCAGAGCCAACTGACCCGGATTATCAACCTGGGGAGGGTGCTCCTCTCTGCTCCATATGATTGGCTGTTCAAACCGGCGTAGATAACGGGGCACGGCCGGTTCAACAGAGTTGACTGCCCGCCTCTGAACCTTCCGGTCTCGCTTGTCCAAGCTAGTGGTGAAGACATGGTACTGCCCACTATTCAATTGCTTTGGGTTGCTCTGGTAACCCGACTGTTGCTGCTGCTGGTTGTAATCACCCTAGTTGTTCTGATTATTTTGATTGTTATATCCGCCCGGATTACCATTAAATCCTGAACCGGAATTTCCTCCACCGTATCCCAGCCCAGATCCTGAGCCACCACCGGAGCCGTGATCATACCGGAAAGCGTTAGAATTCTTGAACTCTTGCATAATGTAGCAATCCTTCCAAAGGTGGTTTGCTGGCACCTCCTTCGTCCCATGTCTTGGACAGGGTTGGTTCAGTAGATAATTTAGGCGGTCCGGGTTAGGGTTGGGTGCCCCACTGCGATTTGGCGGTTTACCCTTGCGTCGCTGGCCCTTGTCCTGCGTGTTGGTATTAGCCACAAAGTCCATGTTACCATCCGCTTTACGCTTGCCTCCGCTACCATTGCCTGTCGAGTGATGCTGCTGACCTTTGGAGTTGTTGTTCCTCTTTCCCTTCCCTTCCTTGTCATCATCAGATTCGGGATCCTTGGTACTATCAGAGTCATCATACTTTACCAAAGCAGCCATGAGGGTCCCCATGTCACTGCAATGGCGCTTCATCCGTCCCAACTTCAGCTTTAGGGGCCCAAACCGGCAGTTGCCTTCTAGGGTTATGACTACAGTGTCAGCGTTGATGCGGTCTGATGAATGCAACACTTGTGAGACCCAGCGCACCCAATGAGTCGTCGATTCTCCTTCCTCCTGGATGCAGGCAGCTAAGTCCACTATCGACGTAGGCTGCTTACATGTATCCTTGAAATTACTGATAAACCGGGCTCGTAATTGGGCCCATGAACTGATAGAATTAGCCAGTAAGCTTTTTAGCCAAGTACAGGCCGTTCCTTTGAGCATCATGGTGAAGTATTTCGCACATGCCGCATCATCCACATCAAGCATCTCCATGGCCATCTCATAGCTCTCCACCCATGTCTCTGGAGGTTGATCCGCCGTGTAATTTGGTACCTTGCGCGGGCCTTTGAAATCCTTGGGCAGGCGCACATTGCGTAAAGCGGGGACAAGGCAAGGCACCCCCAAAGAACTAGAAGTAACACCAGATTCGACCGAGATAGTTGGACGAATCGGGTAAGCTGCCGAGCCTGATACTGTGTGGCTAACTCGGCCTCCCTGCGCGCTCGGGCCCGGTCCACCACTTCCTGAGTGTTATCAGCACCACCCGCCGGGTTGTTGCCGCGGGGTGCTCCACTTTGTTCATTACTTGACACTGCCGGTTCATCCATATGCCTGCTATAGCTCCGGCTTAGACAAGGGGTCGAGTGGATCCGGTCGCGGCTATACGAGTATGCTTCCTGTTGGACCAAAGCTGTCCTAAGAAGCTCCCTGACCCGTCGCGTCTCTACCGCCTGCGGCGAGTCACCTTCAATTGGAATGGCCTCCAGCCGTGCAGCAGCGGCAACGAGATTGTCCATCGGGTTGGAGTAGTGACCCAGAGGTGTTGAAACAACCTGAGGTATAACAGTGTTTTGACGAGGCAGATCCATCAGACGGGGCTGAACCGGCGCACCGGTCCCAGGAGCTTCCGCCCGGTTTACCTCCAGCGGATTACTGGTTCCTGCTCCTGGGGTGTTGAAAAGGTCTCTAGCCTCGAGAACCGAAGGCAAACGGGATCGGTACTTCCTCTTCATGACTTCATGCGACGCGTTCTGGTCCAACATGAGCCTGTAGGCTTGTGCGTCTAAAGCGGCCCGCTCTGCGGTCATCCTGGCATTCTCAGCTACCAGGTCCGCCTTGGCCTGGGTGATCTGTTCCCTCACCTTTGCAATCTCCGCGTTGTGGATGTCCTGATCCGCCGGGTTAGCTTCTGCCATAAGCACAACCAATGCATCAAATAGATCTGATAGAACTTGAGCCGGCGGGCGTACAGAGCCTCCTGCCCCGGCAGTCGTCGCCGCTACTGAAACCGGAGGTTATTGTCGCAGCGGTCAAAGAATGAAGCGCTGCTTGTGTGCCGGCCATGAATATTCCAACTTGGTTGGGTAGACCAGAGGGGTCCGGAATACTGTCGCCATCAGAACAGCCCCCAATCCAGCCATCTTGTAGCTGATATAGAGATTTGGTTTCTCCAGTTGATGACTCATCGCCGGAATAAACGACGGTCTTGCCGCGAGATTCCATCCATCCTCATAACTTCCTCCATGGATGACTCCCACGAAGGCACGCTTCACGGCCGGTTTAACCCGGGCGGATCGCGCACGCTGAGCCGTTTCGATGCGGTCGGTGCAGATGTCCGGCTCAGGGCCCGGTTCACTGATCTTGCCGATGAAAACGTGTATGCCACCAAAGGGGACCCGGTACCCGCACTCAACTGAGCCGGCCTCGGGGCCCCAGCCTGCATCGTCGATGTAGAGCTTGCCGCGACGACTCTTAGTCATCCGGCCCACAGCGTAGCCCTCGAGTCCTTCAAAGCGGCCCTCCAAGAACTTGAAACCATCGTGCGATAGCTCCCCGGTGGGCGCCAACTATCGTGGTTTTGTCACGGCAGATGTCCTAGAGAAAGGACTTAGTCATGAGGCCATCGCAACGGGTTAGCTCGAAGGGGTTAAAGTGGACACATGGACGCAAGAGGGTTTATACTAGTTCGGCCCCTTCGATGAAGGTAAAAGCCTACGTCTAGTTGTGATGGGATTGATGAGGTTTCGATGACTAGGGAGCAAACAAGCTTCGCCTAAGTCTCGAGTTGTTGTCTGTCCTTCTAAACCACCGCCGAGTCGTCCCCTTATATACACGGGTGACGCCCGTCGGTTCATAGAGTCCTAACACCGGTTCATATTCGTATCCAGGTTGGTCTCTCCTTATTCCTATCTTACAATACAAGTTTACATACAGATGCCGGTTTACGACTACCAGTCTTAAACCGACTACGGGCCTCAGGCTCTCATCTATCTTCTTGGGCTTTAACACTCTTGAGTTACTGATGAAGTTAATCCGGCCCACATAGGCCGGTTTACACCCAATAGTAATATTCCCAGCACGGGCCGTAATCAAACGGGAGTAATGGTGCAAATCGTAAAGTCGTTTTTTACTAATGTTGGATGAGTAGTTATCAGTTTGGTTGCACTTAAGCCATGCCTAAGTGCCTTTTGGGCCTAGGTGCTTTTGTCACTGACGATGTCCTTTGATACTGCATTTGTCCATTCCCTACCCCAAGCTCTAGTGCCTTTTTGTGTTATTTATTTATTTTTGTCTTTTGATTTTCATTCGTTTTCTCTAATTAATCAAGAATATTAGGTTTTTGGGTCCGGTTTTTCATATAAACTGGAGCAGCTTTCCTCTTTTTAATGTAATGAAAGGAAAGCACCACTTGCCCATGAGGTTTCAAGAAAAAAAAAGTACTCCCTCCTTTCCGGTTTATAAGACTCAATTCAAAAATCTCATCAATCAAGGTAGACGGTGAGTGATGAAATACTTTTTATAGTTTGCAAAAGCATCCAATTAATGCTTTTATTTTTCTCAAAAAAGTATATTTACCAATGCATTAATTACAATGCATGCATGCATAAATTACATGCATTGGTCAATTTTCTCTTAATACTTGCATGGAATGATTTAATGCAGGTTGGAACTCAACATGTGATGGGGAACAACCAAATTGAGCCTTATAAAATGGAAAAACTAAAATTTTAAGATAAGCTCTATAAACCGAAAAGGAGGGAGTACCACCGATTTTCCAACACCATCTTCCTTCCTGTGCAATTTAAGATTTGGGAGGGGGAATCCCAACCGCTACGCTGTCCCTCATGCCACTGCTTTGAAAGAAGAGTAAAATAGCAAGGTTAAAATTGATATATCCTCAGTTCATCAGTTGAGCGCGCCATGAAACTTCGACAGAAATTTCTTCAGCATCGAGGGATTTCCCTCGTGAGCTGCAAATTGCTGGCCTGATCAAAATACTTATTTTAGTACAATAGTACTTAACAGGCAGGGAAAGAAGAAGAAAAATCCTCGGTTCATCAGTTGTGCGCGTCATGAAGTTCCACAGAAATCTCGTCGGAATCAGAGGATTTCCGCCGTGCTGCAAGTTGTTGGCCTGATCCGGCAGGCTGGGAGCACGCACGGGTGCCGCGTGACGGGCGCAAGCGACGGCCAGACGCCACTGATCCTTTCTCGAGCTTATCCGAATCCGAAACAGAGGCGACACGCATCCACACTCCAGAAACAGAAACATAAGCAGAAAGTGGTTCGGCAAATCATCCATGATCCATGGATGGATAAGCCTCCCGTCCCGGAACAGATCAGATGCATGTACAGTATTTGTCTACAATTTGTGACTCGTTGTATTGATGTATATCCAGAACCAAAATCAAGGGCTATACACAGCTAGCGGACAGAGAGGAGAGAGCTCACTCTATGTACAAGTGGAGCACAGACGACGAACTCACTCTATGTGCAGCAGAGTGGAGAGGAAGAAGAGGCTCACTGTATGTACAGTATCTACTGGCTAGCTAATTGACCAGCCCGGAATCGAATTGGGTCTTAAAACTCCAACTGATCCCACCGATCTTCCTTCTATACAGCGATCGGAATTATTCGGGGATTTCCTTTCCTATGTACAGTTTGTGCAGTATGTGCGTATCTTGCTGCTATGGTATGTCGATGATGTTGTTGTTTTTACTGGTTGCTGCGGCCGGCCATGGAGGCGGCGGAGAACCGGTAGGCCCAGCATGGAACTGCTCCACCACTCGCTTCCGGTACTGCAGCTGCTGCAACGCGTGGGACGACACGAGCGCCTTGCGCGCCCAGTGCCCGCTCCCCATGGGAACGCGCTGCGCCAGCCCGCTGTATGAGCGTCTAGAGCAGCCGCTGCCGCTGGGGGCGAGCTGCGTGAACAGGCTCGCCGTGCGCTTCGATGGCGGCGAAGGCGGTGAGGCGGGCTTGGTGCTGCTGCCAGCGTGGGCCGCCTGCTTGCGTTCCTTGTGGAGGCTGCAGCGGAACGAGCCGGGGTGGTTCGTCGGGGAGCACATGCAGGACCGACGGACCTTGGCAGTGGGGGAGGAGGGGGGAGATGAGACGCTGACGGACTTGACCGGCGAGCCGGCAGCGGAGAGCTTGACACGGGAGAGCGAGGCGGGTTGGTAGTTGGGAAAGGGGCTTAGAAGGACAGGGCCGCTGGGCCGAGATGCAACCACCATTGACATGATGTGATGATGAGAGATTAGAGAGGTGGACTCCGGCGGTGGCTTTGGTATGTGAGTTGAGCTCCGGTTGTTCGGTGCCGGTTTGGGTAACGAGAGATGGGAGCCTGTTGGCCGCAATTTATAGGCCGGGAAGGTGCAGTTTGGTAAATTGTGGGCGTTAAGAACTGTGGAGTCTGGCCGAGTTAAAATTAAAAGGGAATCGTTTGGCACCGGCGCACCGGCCGAAGCTTCGGCCGATCCCGTGTCGCCGCTCGATCACAGCGACTAGCCCCAAAAAAAATCGGGCAATCCACGTTTGCATTGTTTTTTTTATTGGCCCATCACATGGCCTTGGCCCACCACGGCCGCTCGTCCAGCTTTTCTCGTTCAGATTTCTTCTTATCTTCAACGTTACCCTTTGTTGGGTCATCACATGCTGCTGCATGTTGCGACCATAGTGATTGCATGTTGCAACCAATGATATTTTTTGCTGCATCGACTCATGGTGGAGCTACGACCCGCGACGACAGGGAAAACGATTTTTTCTGCAATTGTAATCGGATTTTGCTACGAGCGATGAGAAAATTTGCTAGATCAATTCATGGCAGACGTGCGACTTGGGACGACGACGGCGACGATTTTTTGCAGCAACTGTTGTTGTCTTTTTGTGCGCGTTTTTTTTGCTACATCCATTTTTTATGATGATGACTGGTTGCCCTAGTTCGTGCAACCCTATGCAACGAGCGTTGACGGTGGTAAAAAGCTTCAACCAGCATAGGAAAAAGTTTCAACCGACGCGAGAAAAAGCTTCAACGGGCATGCGGCGATGGCGATGCGGGCGAGATTTGCTGGAACCGACCTTCGACAGAGCTACATGCTACAACCACATCGCAAAGTGCTACAACAAGCTCCGCACACTGCTACAATTGGCACTGCATTTTGCTTCATCGCATAAACGACATCTCGGTGTTTTTGCTACAATCGATGGCACAACTTGCTACATCCAACGTCGTGTTTCGCTACGAACCAGCCCCCCACACTGCCACAACCGGCATCACATTTTTCTTCATCATACAAAATGTCATAGTGGATTTTGCTACAATCAACGTCGCGTCTTGCTACATCCAATGTCATGTTTTTGCTAGAACCGGCACAACGAGCTAGAACTGGGTCTCAAATTTGCCGGAACTGGCGAGCCGAGTTGCTACGACGGTCAGGGGCCAGCTCAGAAGCTGAAAACCGGCGAGACTAGATGCTACGAGCAGCGAGGTGGAGCTTAGCGACGAGCTTCAAATGGAGGCGACCGGTGCTGCAACCAGCGGGGATTTGAGCTCGAACCGGCCGACAAAATGGTTGCATCCAGCGTGGATTTTTGCTACCAGAAACAAGGCGTGTTCCAACCGGCATCAGGCATAATGCTGAAAGCTTCAACCGGCAAGGAAAAAGGCTTCAACCGACATAAAAAAAAGCTTCAACGATGAAAAATCATAAACAAAAAAAGCTTCAACCCATGCAAAAAATCTTCGACTTGCGTGGCAAAAGCTACAACCGGTGTGTAAAAAAGCTTCAACGGGCGAAGGACAAAGCTTCAACCATGGGAAAAAACTTCAATGGGGTGGGAAAACAGTTTCAACCATGGAAAATATCTTACAAGTGACGCCGGAAAAAGCTTCAACCGCTGTGTGAAAAAGCTTCAACCGTTGAATGAAGAAGTTCAACAATGGAAAAGCTTCAATGGGCCTGGAAGAAAAGCTTCAATCGTGGAAAAGGTTTCAACCGGGAAAGAAAAAGCTTCAACCGACAAGGAAAAAAGCTTCCACCAGGCGGCGGCGTGATGATGATGTGCGAGCGGGGAGACGCGGCTGACGGCATGGCGGTGCTACGACGGCGGCGGTTAATTTTCTTCAACAATGAAGGGGTCGGGCGTCTTACGATGACGGTGTTGCTACAAACGAGGGCGGGGTGCTGCTATGAGGTCTTTCGCTCGAACCATCAAGCACGGGTGTTGCGAGGATGAAGATTGGCGGCGGCGATGGTGACCGGAGATGAGGATGGCCGGCGACCAGCGGCGAGGACGCCCGACAAGGACACGGGAGCACGTGTGGTCGGGGTATGGCGACCTGCGCAGGGAAGGGAAGGACCTGCGTGAAGGGAGTGAATCGAGGGAGGAAGAAACACGACCTGGGGATAAGAATCCAATGGCTTGAGGGCCCAATCCGACGGCTAGGGCGCGACCGGACGAAAGTTTAGGCCGGCGCGCCGGCGCCTATCAGGGGAGCAACTAGTTAACGAGCGCTCCTTCGGAGCGCTCGTAATGAGCGGTTCGGGAGCGCTCCGCGTGTGACAAGTGTTGCGCGCGAAGCGCTCCCGCAAGGGAAAACCAGTTGCGCGGTTGGTTCCTGGTTTTCCCTTTCCGGTTTGTGGTTTGGTGCGTTTTGCAGTTTGACCCTCGAACTACCTGAATTTTCTGTTTTCCCTTTCCACGCGAAAACACAGAAAAAAATACCGGTTCGCGCGGTTGGTTCCCTTTTTCCCTTTCCCGTTTCCCTTTTTATTCCCATTATATTTCCGGGTAATGGAGATTTATGGGGTAGTTACGGGCGGGGACTACCAACACTATCAAATGTCACCTTTCAAGTAAAGAAAAAAAAGCAACTTTTTAGTGTAAAAAAGCAGTCTCCAGAATCATTCAATCGTGCAGCGCGTTGTACGTCGTCGTGTGGCACGGCACCTCTGGTGCGAGGGAACCTCCGGCTCGCCTTCGGCTCGTTTAATTTCCATAAACATCTTGAAGGGGGGGCATAGGTCGAAGTGTGTTGGTCGTGCGGCGTGCTGGTTCGTGCGGCGTGTTGTACGTCGTCGTGTGG
>NC_057809.1:597200735-597201262 GCF_018294505.1 Triticum aestivum
ATTCTATTTTTATAGTAAAGTTATTCATAAACTAGTGATTCACACAAATTTTCAAAAATTCAAATTTAAACTATTCAAAATTTAAAACTAATGGCACTAACAGAAAGTTTATAATTTTTGTGACCTAAAAGCAAAAAGAAATCACTAAAAAATTATAAGTATTTAGTTTTAAGTAGAAATAAAAAAATAAAAAACCAAAAAAATGTAGAAATAAAAAAGAAAAAACCAAAAAAAATGCCTCCTACTGGGCCTCCACGGCCTGAATACGACTAGAAACCCTACATGGGCCAGGATTTGGGCCCGCAGAGGCCCAATAGGCCCACAGGCAGTAGCAAGTTTAGGCCCGAAAGCCTGCATTAGAGAGGAGCTCGAATGGGGAGGCACAACAGGGCTTATAAACCAGTGTCGGCGCCCTTTAGCTAGCGATGTGGGACTAAACTTTTAGGCACTGGCAGCACAAGGGCATTGGTCCCGGTTGGTGGCACCAACCGGGACTAAAGGGGGCATTGGTCACAGTTCGTGACACC
>NC_057809.1:597201910-597202608 GCF_018294505.1 Triticum aestivum
CCTCGATCGTCCCTGTCGCCGCCGTGTGCCGCCCCGAGCCCGCGGTCGTCCCCGTCGCCATGTGCCACCCCGCCCCGAGCTCGCTGCCGTCCGCCCTGCCTCGTGCCCCGCCTCCTCGATCGTCCCCGTCGCCGTGTGCCGCCCCGAGCCCGCGGCCGTCCCCGTCTCCCCATCGCCACGCGCACGCCGTCCCCATCGCCGGCATCCCCGAGCTCGCCATAGCTCCTTTCCCGTCGCTGGCCTCCTCTCCCCGTCGCCGCCCGCCCCCAGTGAGCTCCCCCCTTTCCCATCCCCGTCGCCGACGATGCCACCCATTGCCGCCGCTGCTCTCTGTTCATATATGCAAAAGTTATTTTTTTTAGAAAATCATCTATATATGTTCAGAAAAGTTCTATATGAATGTGGCTATATATATATATGTTCAGAAAAGTTCTATATGTATGTGGCTATGTATGTGTATGTGGCTATGTGAATATGCAAAGAAGAGGAGATGAAGAAGATGATATATTTTCTTATTCGTGGGTGTGTCGAGAGGGTCATCGATAACTTTAGTGAATTTTAGGTTATTTTCATTTTAGGTCATTTTAGGCGGGGAAGAAGGGGAAGAAGAGGGAGAAGAAGAGGGGGTCGAGAGGGGGTCTAGGGTCGCCGAGGGGTCGAGGGTCGTCGAACATGAGAGGAGGAAGAGGATAAAAAAA
>NC_057809.1:597202940-597208582 GCF_018294505.1 Triticum aestivum
GAGGGGTCGACGGTCGCCTAGGGGTCGAGGGTCGAGAGGAGGTCTAGGGTCGCCGAGAGGGGAGAGGAAGACGGGGAGAAATAAATAAGAAGAAGAAAAAAGAAGAAAAAGAAGAGGAGAAGAAGAAAGGAATAGAGGAGAAGAAGAGAAAAATAGAATATATATTCTATTTTCTCTTTTCTCCTCTATTCCTTTCTTCTTCTCCTATTTTTTTTCTTCTTTTTTTTCTTCGACACGTGGGGGGGGGTGTCGAGAACGTCAGACATTCATGAGAGAGGCGAAGAAGAAGGGGAAGAAGAGGGAGAAGAAGAGGAGAGGAAGAAGAGGAAGTATTCTCCTCTATTCTTTCTTCTCTTTTTTTTTCTTCTTCTTCTTCCTCTTTTTTTTATCGGGAACGAGGGTCGTCGAGAGGGTCGCCGAGCGGTAGAGGAGAAACCCTAAATAGAAAGTATCGTCGGTGTGAGATACATGTACCGTCGGTGTCGGACACTACACCCACATCCCACAAGTGGCGCGGGCTTCGACGCCCACGTCACTTGTGGAACGTGGATGTAGTGTCCGACACCGAAGGCCACATGTATCTCACACCCATGATACTTGCTAGCTATTTAGGGTTTCCTCTACCGAAAAGAAGAGGAGAAATAAATAAGAAGAAGAAAAAAGAAGAAAAAGAAGAGGAGAAGAAGAAAGGAATAGTGGAGAAGAAGAGAAAATAGAATATATTCTATTTTCTCTTTTCTCCACTATTCCTTTCTTCTTCTCCTCTTTTTTTTCTTCTTTTCTTCTTCTTCTTCTTCTTATTCTTCTTCTTCTTCTTATTCTTATTAGCCGGAAGTAGAGAGAGGTTTCCTAGTGTCAAAGTATTGAAGAAATCCATGCCTTCATCATTAGCCGGAAGTAACCAGGGCATGTTGGTACGAAGTTCTGCAAAGTTGTTTTGGAATGGAGTCCCGGATAGAATAATCCGCTTTTTGGTACGAATTCAGCAAAGGCCTTCCAAATAGCGATATTCGGAAGGCTCTTGCTGAACTTTGTACCAAAAAGCGAATTATCCTATCTGGGACTCCGTTCCAGAACAACTTTGAAGAGCTTCGTACCATCATGCACATGTTACTTTCGCCTAATGATGAAGACATGGTTTTGTTGAATCCCTTGACACTAGGCAACCTCCCGACCCCTTGGCGATCCTATCGAACATGAGAGGAAGAAGAGGATAAAAAAAGAAGAGGAAGAAGAAAAATAAGAGGAGAAGAAAGAATAGAGGAGATCTTCTCCTCTATTCTTTCTTCTCCTCTTATTTTTCTTCTTCTTCCTCTTTTTTTTATCGGGAACGAGGGTCATCGAGGGACATAGATGTAGTGCCGTCATTGTCGATATATACCCCCTCCCGATAGCTTACTATGATTAGGTAGCTAGTTCTACGTTTGACACTAATATATCCATCTGTCATGTTTGAATAATAATTGTCATGTTGTAAATATTTGTAGAAACTATGGACACCGCCCTAGACGAAGTAACAAAAGAAGCGTTGTTGAGGGACATAATCGCAGAAGGAAGTGATGCCATCTCGTTGTTTCTCAACGAAACCGATGGTCTGGAAGGAGAGGGTGAACAAGCTGGCTACGGTGACCTAATGCCAGTGCAAGAAAAAGAACATGAGGACGGCTCCGGTGACCCAATGCCGGTGCAAGAAGGAGACCGTGATGACGGCTCCGGTGACCGAACCGAGTCCGGCCAGGTATATATATTAGTTAAGCCTATGCTGACTAGCTGATTGATGCATTCATTGTTTTGGTATGTACACATATTAATTAAGTCTTTGTTCTTTTTTCTAGCCCTCCGGATCGAGCACAACTTCGGTAAAGAGACGAGGCCCGAAGAAAAAGTTGAGCTCGGATGAAAAGTTTGAGATCATAGCAATCGCGCCCGACGGCCAACCTATTGAACCCCTCCGGACAAAGAGCGCATTTGTTGCTCAGTGCGGGGTTCTAGTTAGGGACAAGATCCCGATAAGCATCCAGCAATGGTTTAAGCCGGCTATAGAAGACCTTGAGGTCTCTTATGTCAATGATATGCAGAAAAATGATCTTTGGACTGAGCTGAAGTCAAATTTCACCCTACCGCCTGAGGATAATCCAGAGAACCCAGTTAAAGAGAAATTAATCAAGTCTTTTGCTCTGAAGAGGATGGCAGAACTATTCAGGAGCTGGAAGAAAGAGCTGAATAAGTTTGTCGAAAATAATGAGACACCAGAATTCAAGGGCAGATATGAGAATATCGGAGATCACTGGCCCGCATTTGTGGCCCATAAGACATCGGAAAAGAGTAAGAAGATGTCGGCGACAAACAAGCAAAATGCTGCGAAGAAGAAGCTTCACCATCGCACGGGGTCAGGTGGGTACCTCGTAGCCCGACCTAAGTGGTCCAAGACTGAGAATGATCTGGTTCATAAAGGGATCGAACCAGAGACAATTAACTGGCCAGACCGTTGCCGGACTTGGTTCTTCGGGGCTGGCGGAACACTGGACCCTGTAACAGGGAAGTGCATTTGGACGAACGATCAAATGGACATACTAGTCAGTAAGCTTAAGGAGTATATCGAAGCAGCACATGAAGGGACATTCTTTCCAGACAGAGAGAACGACGAGCTCACAATGGCCCTCGGGAATCCTGAGCACCCTGGACGGACACGAGGCACGCCAGGCTCCATTCCGTGGAAGGTTGGGTTTCCGGACACAGGCGGTTACAAATCCCATGAGAGGAGGAAAAAAGTGCAGCAGACCCAAATGCAGGCGCTGCAAGCAAGGGTAGACGCGATAGAGGAACGAGAAGCAAATCGCAGCAAACATACTGCCGAAGCCTCCCCCGAAGCTCCCCCACCATCTCAGCGCAGAAGCAGCGTGGCTTCCACCGAGCTACTTCAGCCGGAGCATGCCTTGACGGCTCCTGCCAGCTATCCCGTGGATGCTATAACGGAGTCTCAAAATTGCCACCTTATGACGCAATAGATGAATTTGAAGGTAAAGGCGGCTGTTGGCTCTGTTTTTCCTACTGAACCCGGCGCAACTTTTCACTGCCGGCCGATTCCAGAAGGATATGCTAGGGTGATGGTGGATGAGATAACGGAGGGATTTGAGGACCTCCAGCTTGACCACCCTACCGGTGAAGGGGAGACTCGGCTGGGGTCTGCTCTAAAGACTCCATGCCTATGGCGGAAGGAGCTCATCAACCTTCCGAACTGGACGCCACCGCCTCCTCCGACGACGACGACGAGTCAGGGCACTCCGCCTCCACCTCCTCCTCCTCCGGCGAGTGATGATCAGGGCCCTCGGCCGGCTCCTTCTCCGGCGCGTGGCGGCACTCCGCCTCCTTCTCCGCCTGCGCCGACGCGCCCGAGCAGCCAGCCTCCTCCTTCTCCGCCTCGTCAGCAAGGGCGGAAGAGACCTGCCGCCGCTCCAGCTACTCCGGCGCGTCGTAGTCCTTCTCCTCCGCCTCTTAAGCAAGTAAAGAAGACAACCGTTACGTCTGCTCGGTCGGTGTCTAGCAGTACAACCAGAGGCGGGAGGACATACAGATTCGGTCCTTCTCTGAAGACTCCAGAGAAGTTACCATACGAGAGGACCCAGGAGGAGAACGCCGAGATCGCGCGAGAAGAAGTGAAGAAATTCTTTGAAGGGGTGAAAGCAAAGAAACATCCACCTCCGGGGGAGAAGGTAGATCGAGTGAAAGTGAAGCGCACTTTGGCTGCCCTGACAAAACCACCGAAGTCTGATCCGCCGAAAGGAAACTATGACCGCATTATTGGAAAGGAATTTGCCGAAGCGGAGCGGTCGGGAAGTACTGTCAGTGATCAAAGGCTGAAAGAACGACGAGCTGGGAAACAAATTGCCCAGCTCGGCGAACAAGCGAAGCAATCGTGCCCCCCGCTCAAGGTGCCTAGCCACAACGTCGATAATGATCCGAGGATGGTGCCCGGTTATAGCAATCTTGCAGATTACCTGCCCGACGAAGTACATTATGAACCCATGGAGGTGCAGATACAAAGATATGAGTACGGGAAGCCTCTCGTCAAAGATGAAAGATCTCTATCAACGATGATGCGAAGATTGCATGATTGGTACTTGAAAATCTGCAGAGACTCTGGGGGAGGAGTACTTTGTATGTGAAAGTTAAAAAGGAGCATGACCTCGTTGGAATTGATCTGTTGCCTGTTCCATTTGAGGAGTTCTATCAGTTTTTCAATTAATTGGCCCTCGATAAAACAACGGTCGCCTGCTACTGTCTGTAAGTAATACTGCTTTTGTCATTAAGTTTCTCTATATAGCTTAGCTCTTTCATTGCATGTATTTATAATCATCCTCACTATATTATGCAGATTGAAGATCGCCGAATTGAAGAAAAGACAAGTCGGTGATATTGGGTTCATTAACACATATCTCATAGATGCAACTCAGGTTAAACTTCATGCCGCAGCTACCGAGGCCAGCTTGCTACGATCGTTCGTAATAAATCAAAACAAAGATATAATACTCTTTCCTTACAACTTTAGGTGACTGTTATTGTCTTGTGCGTATTCGGTTTCCCTTATATATTAGTCAAGGTTATAGTAATGTAATTCATGAGTTATGCATGTGTGTGCAGTTTCCACTTTATTCTCCTAGAGATTAAGCTTGAGCAGGTAGTAGTAACCGTCTTGGACTCTAAACGAAAAGATCCCAAGGAGTATGCGGACATGACTGAAATCCTCGAGAAGTAAGTTAAATCGATCATTATCCACCATATCAGCAACTTTGTTCATTTCCTGATATCAAGTAATTGTTTTCTTTGTCCGGCAGGGTTTGAAGAAAATTCACCAAAACAGTTCCGGGACTGCCGAAGGAGCTGGAATTTAGAACCCGAAAGTAAGTACTATAGTAGCATGTTTCGCGCATCTCCTAGTGATTCAAGCGCTAGTTTCATCAATACCATTTAGCATTCTTGCTTATCAGTTTGATTGACCTCTATTTCTTGTAAAGTGGTTGTGGCAGGAACAAGGGAATGATTTCTGTGGATACTACATCTGCGAGTCCATCCGCCACACGACCTGTGAGCGGGGCGGGTACTCTAACGAACAATATGAAGTACGTAAATAACAATATTCACAATTTTATTTTATTACCATCATTTGTGTTGAGTTTCATTCATTTATATATATATATATATGTATTGACCCCCTTCTTCAAATTAGATGTTTCGGAAGCGGGATGAACTCCTAGCACCAGCTCGCATGCGAGCAATTCAAGAGAAATTGGCGGCATTCTTTCTTGACCACGTGATCCCTGAAGACGGAGAATTCTATGTGGACCCTGAGTCCGTATGATTATATTTGTGAGAGATAATTATTGTATATATGTAGCCGGTAGTGTCAAATAGATATACGAGAACTTGTTGTTCGACCAATCTCTCGGAGAAGGAGAGGTGGTCGATATCACTTCTCTCTGTATATATGCATATATGTTCATGACGATCTTCTGTTTCCTTCGTTTGCTTAGTAGCTAGCTAGCGTGTCTAGTCCTCTCTATATACGTATGTATAGTACGTAGCGTCGACCAAGTACGGACATAACAGAGGACACTTCTCTCTATTAATTATAACTAGCTAAC
>NC_057809.1:597208867-597212319 GCF_018294505.1 Triticum aestivum
AACCCCAGCCACAAAAGTGTTGACGCGTGGATGCCTATTGGTCCCGGTTGGTGCCACCAACCGGAACCAAAGGGTCTCCTGACTGGGCTCTGCGCACTGCCCACGTGGAGGGCCTTTAGTCCCGGTTCTGAATTGAACCGGGACTAAAGAGGGGAGGTATTAGTACCGACACTTTAGTCCCGGTTCCGGAACCGGGATTAAAGGCCCTGACGAACCGGGACTATAGGCCATTTTTCTACTAGTGTCATGAGACTAAAACGTAAAATTCGATACCCGCAGGGGCGGATGGTCCTAGCTACGGACGGATGCATGTGAAAGTTTGATCCGAATTCACCTGTCGGCCTGTCGCTACCTCACACAATTATGTTAATCTAGACACGCTCGACCGCAATCCTGGCGACAGGAACCGCGCGTTGTGGATGCTTAATTTCCCGGCGCATCACTGTGTCGCTGTTACGGCGTAGATCCGTGTCGCCGGCTCCGATTAAAAATCTATACAAGTACTATAGATCAATATTCTGCTAAGTAAACTAATAGTTGCTGTCTCTGCCTGCGTCGACGCGAAAGAGAGAGCTAGCTGGTGATCCAAATAGTGGTAGTTTTCTACTACTAGCTAGGTGGTCCTCGTACATGACTACATCCAAATAATAATTAATGTGTGCATGTGGGTGTATATGGCTGGGATTAGGTTCCGGATATATCGAATCGATCGGTGGTCATTCCCGTGCTCTATACAGTTGTCATGTCGTTCGTTTGCCCACCCACAGAATGCAGATATCCAAAAATATTTCCCTCGCATATAAGAACAGAATGTAGACTTCTTTCGATAACCCATGGCCAGCACGAACAGCAGTAAATAGAGTACGTACCGTTACGCCTCGGCCAGCTTTGACAGCCCGACCGTCTCCTAAAGTATATACTTCTAAAGAGACTGTATAAAGTACTCAGTGTTAAAAACACGTTTATATTATGTAATGTAGGAAGTACGTACATAGGACTGCAACAAATAACGGGAATGAAAGGGTGAATTATGAGGTCTGTGCCTACGTACGGCAGCATGGGCTGTCCGCGATCAATCGATTGCCGGCCTCTTTATATATACCTGATAGAATATCGCAAACTGGAACAGTAGGTTCAGTTTTAAAAATCAAACGGCCGCCATGGTGCTGGAGTGTTGCACCCAACAGAAGCACGCAGGCATGCATCGATTCCCGGACGTGGGCACGTGTCAATCCTGGTATTGCAGCAGCACCTAGCTTGCTAGCCACCTCCTATATATGCATATCATTATCAGAGTATTGTATGGTTGGAGAGGCGCCACGCATGTACTACTACGTACGTATGCCTCGCGGCGGGCACATGCAGCCGCACGTAGCAATCGATGGATCAACGTGCGTGCCATGCCGACTCGGTCGACCTACCCACGCATCCACGTACCACAAGAGAACGAGAGGTGCTGGATTATTATACGACACGATGCGCCCGAAGAAAATTAAGGTGCTCGCTAGGTGGCGCGCGTGCATGGCCATGCATGGCGGAGAAGCGCAGTACGTGCGCGACCTCGCATCTCTTTCAGCGCGCGTGTGTAGCTAGATGGAGCTAGCAGCGTAGGAGGTGCCTCGTCGAGACGCCGACCACTCCACATGCGACGCGTGCTTGCCGGTGCTGGGGGTAATGCAACGGACAACCGAGTGACTTCACCGTCGAAACTTCCCAGTCTCGTGACACATGCACGCGTACGCCCGAACTGGCCGGTGGCTTCGCACGTCAGTGTCTACGTGCCTGGCATGCACGAGCACCCGTCGTTACCGAACCTTAGCTTCTCCGTGCTGATTAAGGATACGCAGCTACATATCGTCTGATATTGCTTCACTTGTGAGTGTGCGACAAAAACCAGGCGAGGATAGGGTGATTTCCGATTGCATACGTGAATCTCCTGAGATCATGCTACATTGAGATTTGGTCGGACCAAGCTTAGCCTAATTTGATTTGGCATGCACGTACCGTGCATATATGCTTTGGACGAAAAAGACCAACAAGATCTTCTTCTTTCCAAACGGATCAACAAGATTTAGCACAGCACCCTGATATTTTCTGTAACCTATGTATGCTTGTTCTCTCTCAATTTACCCCTGCTGTAACAATAAACAGGTGGGCACGGCATTGTTTATTCACTTGCCCTCGTGCTATTGAAATTTGGTCTGGACTTGGTCTGGTAGATGTTATCACAAAAGCAGTTGCTGAAGACCGTTCTGGATCAGTCACCATGGAGATCATTTGTAGGGCTCAAGTTACTGCAGGAGATTTCCCGTTGCCCGAATTAGTTGCAGTTGCAACCTGGTTCATCTGGTGGCAGCAACGACAATTCGTGAAGGGAGAAAATATTCTGGCCCCTAACTGCACCGGCCGCTACTGCAATTAAGATTATCTGCACTAACTTTCTTAGAGCGACAACTCCTAAACTGCCGGATGGAGGGGGCAGTTAAAATAAATGTTGATGCCTCTTTTTGTGCTGAAAATTTATCTGGACCTACATGTGCTGTTGCTCGTGATGACAGAGGTGATTTTATTGCAGCAGCTAACTGGTTCATACCACATATTAGTAATGTTGATGCAGCTGAAATAGTTGCGGTCCGAAATGGAATGATACTCGCAGAAAGGATTGGGTGTAATTCGGTTATCGTTGAATCTGACCGTATGGTTGCAGTGGAAACCTTTAATCTACAAGAAGCATACTTTGGTCCTGAGGCGGCTATCATCATGGAGTGTAAGCAAATGGAGTTGAAATTTGCAAAGACTTGCTTTGTGCATTGTTTTCGCGAAGCGAATGAGGTAGCAGATAGCCTGGCTAGAAATTCTCTTACCATTAGATCTTCGGAATTTTAGGATAGTTCTATCCCAGACTTTATTTATCCTATTTTTGTAAATTACTTGTCTATTACACTGGTGGAAAAAAGGCCTATGGTCGCGGTTCGCAACTGCCATTAGTCGCGGTTGCGCAACCGCGACCAAATAAGCGCGACTAAAGCCCCCCACCTTTAGTCGCGGCTGCTTAAGAACCGCGACTAACGGCCCGTCCACGTGGGCGCCAGGCGGCCGTCGGGGCGGAGGACCTTTAGTCGCGGTTCTTCTGGCCAACCGCGACTAAAGGCCGCCACATGTTTAGGGTTTTAGCCCCCCCCCCCTAAACCTGTTTTCTGTTTAATTTGTATTGTTTTATTTCTTTTGTGCTTTATTTTAATTTTAAAGGAGTTTCATATATTCTACGGTACTACATACATGCATATGAATGTACAATTTCAAATAAATTTGAAATTAGAACCAAAAAGAATTCAAGAGGAATATACAATATATATTCAATATCATCGGATGACCATATACAATTTTGAACAAGTTTCCATACATGATTTAATGCATATAAAGTTCTACGTCCTCGTAATAGTGTTCTCCTT
>NC_057809.1:597212329-597212865 GCF_018294505.1 Triticum aestivum
CCCCCCCCCTAAACCTGTTTTCTGTTTAATTTGTATTGTTTTATTTCTTTTGTGCTTTATTTTAATTTTGAAGGAGTTTCATATATTCTACGGTACTACATACATGCATATGAATGTACAATTTTAAATAAATTTGAAATTAGAACCAAAAAGAATTCAAGAGGAATATACAATATATATTCAATATCATCGGATGACCATATACAATTTTGAACAAGTTTCCATACATGATTTAATGCATATAAAGTTCTACGTCCTCGTAATAGTGTTCTCCTTTAGGGCTCACTTAAGAACTAAACATGCTCTCAGCTCTCTCTCTCTCTCTGCTCTCTCTCTGCTCTCTCTGTCTCTCTCTCGATCAACGCCGGCGGCCCGAGGATGGAGGGGCGGCGTTGAGGGCGGCGAGGCCCGCCGCCGGCGTTGAGGGCAGCGAGGCGGCGCGGTGGGCGAGGGAGGCCAGCGGGCGGCGTACTAGGGCGAAAGGGGGCGGCGAGCGCCGTACGTGGGCGAGAGGGGGCGGCGGGCGACGGCGGGCG
>NC_057809.1:597213286-597213921 GCF_018294505.1 Triticum aestivum
CGACGGCGGGCGGCGTCGAGGGCGAGGGCGGCAGGCCTTCGGCGCGGCAGAGAACGAGCAGAGAAATGGAGGCGACGGGTCGGGCGGTTGTATTTATAGCCCCCCACCTTTAGTCGCGGTTGGGGAGGCGACCCGCGACTAAAGGGCCTTTAGTCGCGGTTGGGGAGGCGACCCGCAACTAAAGGGAAACCTTTAGTCGCGGTTGGGGAGGCGACCCGCGACTAAAGGGTAACCTTTAGTCGCGGTTGGGGAGGCGACCCGCGACTAAAGGACTTTTTAGGCGGGTTTTTCGTTCCCGCGCGCAACCACCTTTAGTCGCGGTTGGGCAGGCCAACCGCGACTAAAGGTATTTTCCAAATACTTTTTCTTTTTGAAAATCTTAAAAATACAAATAATATATCAAAAAATTCAGAAAAATATAACTAATTCAATTCAATATGTTAAAAACACAAATATTATATCAAAAAATTCAGAAAAAAAAACTAATTCAATTCAAAATTCTAAAAATACAAATAATATATCAAAAAATTAAGAAAAATAAAACTAATTCAATTCAAAATGTTAAAAATACAAATAATATATCAAAAAATTCAGAAAAATAAAACTAATTCAATTCAAAATTCTAAAAATACAAA